>NC_057794.1:573059952-573103764 GCF_018294505.1 Triticum aestivum
TGAATAAAAGCCCTTTCTGCGATGTCGCTCAGACGTCCGACTGTGGCATTGTTATATTTTACTTTCAATGAAAGCCCTTTCTGCGATGTCGCTCAGACGTCCGACTGTGGCATTTCTTTTAAAGCCCTTTATGTGGCGTCGCTCAGACGCCCGACTGTGGCATTTCTTTTAAAGCCCTTTATGTGGCGTCGCTCAGACGCCCGACTGTGGCATTTCTTTTAAAGCCCTTTATGTGGCGTCGCTCAGACGCCCGACTGCGGCATTTCTTTTAAAGCCCTTTATGTGACGTCGCCCAGACGCCCGACTGTGGCATTTCTTTTAAAGCCCTTTATGTGGTGTCGCCTAGACGCCCGACTACGGCGTGATTTATTTATTTATCTTCCTATCGAGGTGTCGCTTCAGACACCCGATTGGGTTTACAGTTATTTTGTTGGGTTTTCGAGCGGACTACCGCCGACCCCCTTTTTACCTGTCTTGTTTTTATGAATTAATGTGCCACTGTTAAAATTAATCATGACGCATCCATGCATGCATTTGTTATATCTTACGTCCGAACTGTCTTGCGAGTACTTTCAAAGTACTCACCTGGCTTGTTGATTTGGCCAGATGCTGACGAAGGCGATCTCATAGATGAAAAATTTGATAGCGAGTCCGACGCCTAGAGGAGTCCCAGTCAGTCTCGTGCGACCCTGGATTTGGTCACTGTATTATATCCGCTTCCGCTACCAAATAAATTCATCGAGCCTCGCCTCGACGCTCGATGAGGTGCCAGTTTTAGAGTCATGTATCACACTCCCCGCTGTGATTTTCCACCACCACCCTATCCTCGAGTCAGTAGTATGTCTCCACACCACTGTGTCATTTCCGCCATTATGTATAATTATTGGCGTGCTTGTAATAATTTGGTTGAGCAACCGTAGCTCTACCCTGTAATATATTTTATGCTACTGGCTTAATGTATCAAGAATTTGTCTACCAGTGACAAGCTTGGTAACAGAGCCAGGCTGACTGTAGGAAGCCACTAGGTGCGATCGCTAATTGGTTATTAGCATGATAGAGCCAATTTATATTTTTTTGCAATTGTAGTCATTTTCTGACAGTTAGCATAAATTTATGATCTGACCATTCAGAATTTCTGCCTACTTTTGTAGATGGCCGACAACAGCTGCGAGTCTCAGACCTTCGCCAACGTGCCCGATGGGTTCGTCAAGCTTCTCTCCTTTATCGTTCAGGTCGCAATGGGGCCATCTGTGCGCCCAGTCTTCACACTCTGCCAACACCGAGTCAACGACAGTCTGACCATGCACCAGGCCGCGGTACAGTTCAAGGGAGGGCGTGGTGAGTTACGCCGCTTCCGGTTCTTGGGAAGAGCCATGCCTACGGAGAGGCATGCTATGCAGATGGCAGCCCGCGAGGCGATAGCTCGTCTCAGGGATGTCCTTCCCGTGATGAAGGCTCGTCGTTACCGTTATCTTCCATGCCATGTGCCTTACACCTGTCACTACGCATTCTCCTGCCCCAGAGGAGAACGAGACGAGGCTTTTGAGATGCTTATTGAGTATCTCCGGGCCCTGGAGGCAGCCTTCGACAACCTGGTGGACGACTTCGTGGCTGCCCGCATGGACTCCGTCCATGGCTGTGCCGCCAACAGGAGGGAACTCCTGCCCACCGCACCGCCACTGACTTTTGTCTCGTCCTCAGCATCTTATGCACCTACTCGTCGCCTGCCTTCTACCGAAGAGTTCAACCAAGTCATTGCACCCACTCCAGCGCGCACTGCACCACCCTTCGCGCCCACTCCTGTTCGTGTTGTTCCGCCCCTGGCACCCGCTCCATCTACTCGGCGCAACACTACACGTATGGAGCCTATTAGCGAGGAGGAAGTCGAGTCCCCAGCCTCGCTACGCCTCACCCTCGGCAGGGCAAAGGAGATCGTCAACATCTCCGCCTGAGTACGCTTAGCCGCCATGCAATGTACCGCTTTGTACGATATGTTTATATGTACATAGGTTGTGAGAAGTAGCCTGTTTGCGCATCATGTAGGAACTGGGAGAAGTGCACTAGCCTAAATGACATGTCAGGATTATGTACACATATCTGAGTGATGTATTGTATAATTACCGCCCGCGTGTAAGATATGTAATGAGCAGTCCTTCTCCGTGCGCAAATCGATTTGTTTTTCTTGAGTGAGCTTGGTTATTTAATTTATTTGCCAGCTTTGTGCATTTATGGAATTGTTTTTGCGACCCTTTTCACTTTTCTTATGGGTTTTACAAAATATATCCCCAGAGTGAAAAATGTCTTGTCCTTGGACTCGCTCCATGCCAACTCCGCCAGAGGAAAATTATGATACACAACCCAGCAACAAGTTCACACAGGGACAGTCGAGCCAACAGGGCAGTGAAACGACACTTTCCCAAATGTGTCGCCTTTATGAGCAGAGTCAGCAACAACATCGGGAAATGATGAACCAAGTCATCAACATGGGAAATCACCATGGACAGTATCAGCAGCATTCCAAGTTATCTGAGCTACAGAAGACACGTCCCCAAACATTTTCTCATGCTGACAAGCCTCTTGAAGCCGAGGATTGGCTTCGAGATATGGAGAGAAAATTAGTTATTGCAAAATGTTCAGACCCCGAGAAGGTACTATATGCCCCGCACTATCTCACAGGAACAACTGCATCATGGTGGGAGAATTTTCTGCACATGCACCCCAACGAGAATAATATAACTTGGGACGATTTCAAGGAAGGTTTTCGTGGGGCGCATATCCCTAAAAGCCTTATGAAAATCAAGAAGAGAGAGTTCGATGACCTCAAACAAAGAAACATGACAGTGTCAGAATACAACGGTCAATTTACTCTATTGTCTCGCTACGCCAATGAAGAACGTATGACTGAAAGCAAGAAGATGGAGAAATTCCTTGACGGTCTGGCGCCTGCGCTTAAATGCCAACTGGTTGTACACACTTTTCCATTTTCAAGACACTAGTGGATAAGGCCATTACCTTGGAAAATGAAAGGCGCAGCCTGGAAGATTTCCGCAAGCGAAAAAGGGACCAGAAAAATCATGCTCGCAATCCCCGAAGTAAGGCGGATTTTCAGAAAGGTGGCACACACAAAACCCCGACAAATGTCTCACGACCAGTCAAGAATTTCCATGCCAGGGACAAGGAGTTCACATATCGCCCAGGCGTGACCTGCTACGCTTGTGGAGAAAAAGGGCACTATGCCAAACAGTGCCCCAAGCCAAAGAACTCGACCCCGAAGCCGAACAACGGTGGCAATAATTCAGCACCCAAGCGAAACAATTTCAACCCCAACAACAACCACAGGAAGGGTCATCTGAACCACGTGACCAAAGAAGAAGCACAGAACGCCCCGGATATCGTACTCAGTATGTTTCCTGTCAACACAATACCTTCCATGGTTTTGTTTGATTCTGGAGCTTCTCACTCATTCATCTCGAAAAGTTTTGCTTTGCAAAATAATTTTTCGATGTTCCCCTTGGAAAAATCCATGATCATCAAGTCCCCCGGGATTGAGCAAGTTACTCAGAGTTACTGTCAAGATGTGGTTATTGAGTTCGAAGGATTGGAGTTTCACGCCAATCTTATTGTATTGGAAAATAAAGGACTGGATGTCATCCTAGGGATGGATTGGTTAACCACCAACAAAGGTTTTATTGACTGTTTCAACCGGACCATAATTCTCACACACCACCACGGGAAGACAATAAGAGTGTCAGCCAAAGAAAGAAAAATACCCCGGCAACCGAGATTGAATAAGGTGGACGTTTCTGAGCTAAACAAGGTTCCAGTAGTGTGTGAATTTCCAGACGTATTCCCCGAAGAACTACCAGGCATGCCACCAGACCGAGAGATAGAATTCAACATTGAGCTAGCACCAGGAACCACCCCCATATACAAGAAACCATACCGAATGGCACCATCCGAGTTGATTGAGTTGAAGAAACAAATAAAGGAATTGCTGGACAAGGGATACATTCGAGCCAGCTCCTCACCTTGAGGATCACCAATTTTATTTGCCAAAAAGAAGGATGGAACACTGAGATTGTGTATCGATTATCGAGCACTTAACATGGTCACAATCAAGAACAAATACCCGATGCCCCGGATAAATGATTTATTTGATCAGCTCGCTCAGGCCAAGGTATTCTCAAAGATTGACCTAAGGTCAGGATACCATCAATTAAAAGTGCGAACAGAAGATATCCCCAAAACAGCCTTCACCTCCAGATATGGACTATATGAGTTCACAGTAATGCCTTTTGGATTAACGAACGCCCCCACATATTTTGTTCACCTCATGAACAAAGTATTTATGAAGTGTATGGACAAGTTCGTTGTGGTATTTATCGATAATATTCTGATATACTCCAAGACACCAGAAGAGCACGCGGAACATCTCAGAATTGTGCTAGGAGAACTCAGGAAACATCAATTGTATGCCAAGTTCAGCAAGTGCGAATTTTGGCTAAGACAAGTAGGCTTTCTAGGCCACGTGCTGACCCAAGACGGTATCACAGTGGACCCGGAGAAAGTCAGGGCCATACTTGGCTGGAAGTCACCAGCCAGCGTAACGGACATACGAAGTTTCTTGGGAATGGCAGGATATTACCGCAGATTTATTGAAGGATTCTCCACCATAGCCAAGCCAATGACACAGTTACTCAAGAAGGACAAGAAGTCTGAATGGACAGAAGCCAGCGAGAAAAGTTTCCAAGAGCTAAAACGGAAATTAACGACAGCACCGGTATTAATTGTGCCAGACATACACAAGAATTTTGAAGTGTATTGTGACGCATCCCGAAAGGGCCTCGGGTGCGTGTTGATGCAAGAAGGCAAGGTTGTCGCATACGCTTCAAGGCAACTTCGCAAGCATGAGGAAAATTATCCCACTCATGACTTAGAAATGGCAGCAGTCATTCATGCACTCAAGGAATGGAGGCATTTCTTACTTGGAAATGGATGTGAAATATACACGGACCATAAAAGTCTCAAATATATTTTCACACAGCCAAAACTAAACTTGCGGCAACGACGCTGGTTGGAATTGGTAAAGGATTATGATGTTGGTATCCACTATCATCCAGGAAAAGCAAATGTAGTGGCCGATGCTCTTAGTCGGAACCCCAGCTCCGACGAAAATAGTCTGCAAAGCTTGAGACCGGAATTCCAACAAGAATTTGCCAAACTCAACTTGTTAATGATCGCGGAAGGCACCATATCAAACTTGGAAATACAGCCCGACCTTGTGGAGAGAATTAAAGAAGCTCAGCCTGGTCACCCCAGCATCGAAGGAATTAAAAGAAAGGTGAGTATGGGCAAGGCCTCAGAGTTCGTCATAGACAATGGAGGAATATTATGGTACGGAGACAGACTCTGTGTGCCAAATATAGAGGACCTCAAACAGCAAATTCTAGCTGAAGCCCACACCGCCCCATATTCGGTCCACCCTGGAGGAACCAAAATGTATAAGGATATTCAGGAAAGATTTTGGTGGCACAGTATGAAGAGGGACATAGCCACCTTCGTTGCATGTTGCGATTCTTGTCAACGCATAAAAGTTGAGCATCAAAGACCAGCCGGACTACTGCAACCAAACAAAATACCTGAGTGGAAATGGGATGAAATAGGGATGGATTTCATTGTCGGACTACCTCGGTCACGACACGGGAATGATGCCATATGGGTCATCACCGATAGATTAACCAAGGTGGCACATTTCATTCCAATGAAGACAACCTACAACACTCAGAGGCTTGCCAGGATTTACCTCTCCCGTATAGTTTGTCTGCATGGAGTCCCGAAGACTATAATATCCGACAGAGGCACTCAGTTCGTCTTGAGATTCTGGGATCATTTACAACAGGCTCTGGGAACTCAACTGGCCTTCAGTACAGCCTACCATCCCCAGACTGATGGACAAACTTAACGCGTAAACCAAATTTTAGAAGACATGTTGAGAGCATGTGTCCTCACCTATGGAACCAGTTGGGAAGAAAGCCTGCCATATGCCGAGTTCGCATACAACAACAATTACCAGGCCAGCCTGCAGATGGCACCTTTTGAAGCCCTATACGGACGAAGATGTTGTACCCCGCTAAATTGGTCAGAGACCGGAGACAGCCGCATCTTCGGCCCAGACATGCTCAGAGAAGCCGAGGAAAAGGTCAAGCTAATCAGGGACCGACTTAAGACAGCTCAGAGCCGACAGAAAAGTTATTACGATCAGAAACATCATGGGGTCAATTTTGAACCCGGTGAATTTGTGTACCTACGAGTATCACCTATGAGGGGACTGCAATGGTTTAAGATTAAAGGAAAGCAAGCGCCAAGATCCATTGGACCATTCTGTATAGTGGCACGAAGAGGCACGGTGGCCTACCAGCTAGACTTACCCGAAGAATTATCCGATGTCCATGACGTGTTCCACGTCTCGCAATTGAGGAAGTGCGTAAGCAACCCAGAGAAACAAGTATCCCATGAGAACATTGACGTGCAGCCAGACCTCACCTATCGGGAACGTCCAGTAAAAATATTAGAGGAGTCTGAAAGGAGGACCCGACAGAAAACCATCAAGTTTTTCAAAGTTCAGTGGAGCAATCACACTGAAAGTGAAGCAACTTGGGAAAGAGAGGATTTTCTTCGGACAGAGCACCCACACTTATTTAAGGATCAGCTGAAATCTCAGGGACGAGATTTTTCCTAAGGGGGTAGGTGTTGTGAGACTCCAAAATTTTTATTTGGTTTTCAGCAAAAACTTTGTTGGTTTTTGAAAAGAGGCCATTTAATTTTTTTTCCAGAAAACCTTCCTCTTAAAAACTTCTTTGGCAAGGATTTTTATTTTTTTTGTATCTTCTTCAAACTATGGTGTTTGATCATTTCAAACTCTTTCTCTGATGGTTCCCTTCTCAAAGTATATTTTTGGAAATTATTCTTTTTCTTATAAAAAGAACTCTATGAATTTTGAGGTTTCTCTTATCTTGAAAACCACCCATGGTTTTACCATGTCTCTTATAGTAAATCTTATCAAAATCCCTCCCTCCACCTTTGAACAATCTAAATTCTCTGTCTCAACAAGTCCAAACAAGTTTTGGATTTTATTTCAATTATTTTTATCTCTCAAATCATTTCTGCCAATTATTTTGAGCCTGAGTGATTTTCAAAGCAAGTACCTCATTGCCTTTGAGTTTTTATCCCAAACCAACTCCCCTGGATAGTCCTTAGTACCCACAACCTAGAACCGTCTTGATCCACTCTTCTTCTTTTCAAATTTTTCAAATTTTACTCTCTGCAAGTTTGGACCAGATTTGCCAAATTTGGTGAAATTCATATCTACACTTCTCCAAAAATTCCACAAAAATTCAGGCAGTCTCCTGGTGCAATGAGAGGCCACTACACCAAAAATCAGCTCAAGCAGAGCCTCCCTCATACCAAAAACATTATGTCGAACACCTGAGCTGCACTGTTCCTTTGCACATTCAGAAAATTCAGAGAAACTTCAGGGTTCATTGTCGTTTCTCTTCGTCAGATTTCAGTCACGCGGCCACAGTGCCCTTGGCACGTTGCTCGCCGCCTGGCCTGCTTGTCCGGAGCTCCACACGCGCGCTTGGCGCCTTCCTGGCGTCGGTGGCACCCTAGCCCGCCTGCGCCGGCGTGTCTTGCGGCGGCCGAACCACCGTAGCGGCCGACAGGGAGCAGAACGGCGGCTCAACGCCGTTCGGCGCCGCCCAATCCTCCTGGTAGCTCCGCGTGGCCTCATGCACGCCAGCACACCCCGTTGCACCGTCGCCGTGGCCCAGCAAGCACTGGGCATGCTCTCTGCCGCCGACGGACCCGCGCCGCCCCGTTCCGTCGAAACCCACCCCAAGCTCCTAATCCAAGTCCGTTTAGCGTCTGAATGGAACCAGTGGACCTCCACGTAGATGCCCAACCTCATAAACTCCCCGACCGAACACTGCGCCGCCGTAATCCATCGCCAGAGAACCCCGTTCACGGCCACCGCCTCGGATCGCCTATAAAAGGGGACCCCGAGCTCGCCCTCGAGCACACACCCTCACTACACCCCACAGACACCCCGCCAGGCCACTAGGAGGACCTCGAGGAGGTCTCCTCCCCCAACTCCGGCCGCCTCGTTCCGCCTCGGCCACCAACTCGATTCACTCCGGTGAGGCCATCCCCGACGCCCAAACCTCGTCAGTAGCCTCCTCGAGCACCCAAGAGTCTAACCCCCACTCCAATTTGATCTTCACAGCTCTCTCCGATGAGGCCCACGACCAGCCGAATCACCGTCCGCCGGAGCCAGCGTCGCAGCCGACGTGGTACTCGCCGGCGACCACCACCACCACCAACCGACGCGAAATGACGCCCTGAACATGGAGGTGTTGGAAATATGCCCTAGAGGCAATAATAAAAGTGTTATTATTATATTTCTTTTTTCATGATAATAGTCTTTTATTCATGCTATAACTGTATTATCCGGAAATCGTAATACACGTGTGAATACATAGACCACAATATGTCCCTAGTGAGCCTCTAGTTGACTAGCTCGTTGTGATCAACAAATAGTCATGGTTTCCTGGCTATGGACATTGGATGTTGTTGATAACGGGATCACATCATTAGGAGAATGATGTGATGGACAAGACCCAATCCTAAGCCTAGCACAAAGATCGTGTAGTTCGTATGCTAAAGCTTTTCTAATGTCAAGTATCTTTTCCTTAGACCATGAGATTGTGCAACTCCCGGATACCGTAGGAATGCTTTGGGTGTACCAAACGTCACAACGTAACTGGGTGGTTATAAAGGTGCATTATAGGTATCTCCGAAAGTGTCTGTTGGGTTGGCACGAATCGAGACTGGGATTTGTCACTCCGTGTAAACGGAGAGGTATCTCTGGGCCCACTCGGTAGGACATCATCATAATGTGCACAACGTGACCAAGGGGTTGATCACGGGATGATGTGTTAAGGAACGAGTAAAGAGACTTGCCGGTAACGAGATTGAACAAGGTATCGGTATACCGAAGATCGAATCTCGGGCAAGTACAATACCGTAGACAAAGGGAATTGTATACGGGATCGATTGAGTCCTTGACATCGTGGTTCATCCGATGAGATCATCTTGGAACATGTGGGAGCCAACATGGGTATCTAGATCCCGCTGTTGGTTATTGACCGGAGAACGTCTCGGTCATGTCTGCATGTCTCCCGAACCCGTAGGGTCTACACACTTAAGGTCCGATGACGCTAGGGTTATAAATGAAGTTTGTATGTGGTTACTGAATGTTGTTCGGAGTCCCGGATGAGATCCCGGACGTCACGAGGAGTTCCGGAATGGTCCGGAGGTAAAGATTTATATATGGGAAGTCCTGTTTTGGTCACCGGAAGAGTTTCGGGGTTTATCGGTAACGTACCGGGACCACCGGGAGGGTCCCGGGGGTCCACCAAGTGGGGCCACATGCCCCGGAGGCTTGCATGGGCCAAGGGTGGTGAGGGACCAGCCCCTAAGTGGGCTGGTGCGCCACAAGGCCCAAGGCGCAGCAAAGGAGGAGAGAGGGGAAACCCTAGGCTTAGATGGGCCTAAGGCCCACCCTAGGGGGCGCCTCCCTCTCTCCCCTCTTGGCCGCTCCTTGTTTCCCATCTAGGGCTGCCGCCCCCCTAGGGGTGGGAACCCTAGAGGGGGCGCACCCTCCTCCCTCTCCCCTATATATAGTGAGGCCTAGGGCTGCCCATAACACGCGATTCGATGTCTCGTTGGTGCAGCCCTGCATCTCTTCTTCCTCCTCTTCTGTGGTGCTTGGCGAAGCCCTGCAGGATAGCCACGCTCCTCCACCACCACCACACCGTTGTGCTGCTGCTGGATGGAGTCTTCCTCAATCTCTCCCTCTCTCCTTGCTGGATCAAGGCATGGGAGACGTCACCGGGCTGTACGTGTGTTGAACGCGGAGGTGCTGTCCGTTCGGCACTAGGATCGTCGGTGATTTGAATCACGACGAGTACGACTCCATCAACCCCGTTCACTTGAACGCTTCCGCTTAGAGATCTACAAGGGTATGTAGATGCACTCTCCTTCCCCTCGTTGCTGGTCTCTCCATAGATAGATCTTGGTGACACGTAGGAAAATTTTGAATTTATGCTACGTTCCCCAACAGTGGCATCATGAGCTAGGTCTATTGCGTAGATTCTTTGCACAAGTAGAACACAAAGTAGTTGTGGGCGTTGATGTTGTTCTATATGCTTGCCGTTACTAGTCTTATCTTGATTCAGCGGCATCGTGGGATGAAGCGGCCCGGACCGACCTTACACGTACTCTTACGTGAGACAGGTTCCATCGACTGACATGCACTAGTTGCATAAGGTGGCTAGCGGGTGTCTGTCTCTCCTACTTTAGTCGGATCGGATTCGATGAAAAGGGTCCTTATGAAGGGTAAATAGCAATTGGCATATCACGTTGTGGTTTTGCATAGGTAAGAAATGTTCTTGCTAGAAACCCATAGCAGCCACGTAAAACATGCAAACAACAATTAGAGGACGTCTAACTTGTTTTTGCAGGGTATGCTTTGTGATGTGATATGGCCAAAAAGGATGTGATGAATGATATATGTGATGTATGAGATTGATCATGTTCTTGTAATAGATGATCATGGAGCCCCAAGATGGAGATCAAAGGAGCTACATGATATTGGCCATATCATGTCACTATTATTTGATTGCATGTGATGTTTATTATGTTTATGCATCTTGTTTACTTAGAACGACGGTAGTAAATAAGATGATCCCTTACACCAATTTCAAGAAGTGTTCTCCCCTAACTGTGCACCGTTGCTACAGTTCGTCGTTTCGAAGCACCACGTGATGATCGGGTGTGATAGATCCTTACGTTGACATACAACGGGTGTAAGACAGATTTACACATGCAATACACTTAGGGTTAACTTGACGAGCCTAGCATGTACAGACATGGCCTCGGAACACGGAGACCGAAAGGTCGAGCATGAGTCGTATAGTAGATACGATCAACATGAAGATGTTCACCGATGATGACTAGTCCGTCTCACGTGATGATCGGACACGGCCTAGTTGACTCGGATCATGTAATCACTTAGATGACCAGAGGGATGTCTATCTGAGTGGGAGTTCATAAGATGAACTTAATTATCCTGAACATAGTCAAAAGATCTTTGCAAATTATGTCGTAAGCTCGCGCTTTAGTTCCACTTTTTAGATATGTTCCTAGAGAAAATATAGTTGAAAGTTGATAGTAGCGATTATGCGGACAGTAGAAAGCTTATGTCCTTAATGCACCGCTCAGTGTGCTGAACCCCAAACGTCGTCTGTGGATGTTGCGAACATCGGACATACACGTTTTGATAACTACGTTATAGTTCAGTTAAATGGCTTAAGTAGAGGCACCAAAGATGTTTTTCGAAACATCGCGGAACATATGAGATGTTTCGAGGGCTGAAATTAGGATTTCAGGCTCGTGCCCACGTCAAGAGGTCTAAGACCTCCGACGATTTTCTTAGCCTGCAAACTCAGGGAGAAAAGCTCAATCATTGAGCTTGTGCTCAGATTGTCTGAGTGCAACAATCACTTGAATCGAGTGGGAGTTGATCTTCCAGATGAGATAGTGATGTTCCCCAAAGTCATTGCCACCAAGCTGCTAGAGCTTCGTTATTAACTATAACATATGAAGGATAGAGATGATGATCCTTGAGGTATTCGCGTTGTTTGACATCGCGAAAGTAGAAATCAAGAAGGAGCATCAATTGTTGATGGTTGGTGAAACCACTAGTTTCAAGAAGGGCAAGGGCAAGAAGGGATACTTCATGAAACGGCAAGTCAGCTGCTGCTCTAGTGAAGAAACCCAAGGTTGAACCCAAACCCGAGACTAAGTGCTTCTGTAATAAGGGAACAGCCACTGGAGCAGCATTACCCTAGATACTTGGTAGATGAGAAGGCTGGCAAGGTCGATAGAAGTATATTGGATATACATTATGTTAATGTGTACTTTACTAGTACTCCTAGTAGCACCAGGGTATTAAGATACCGGTGCAGTTGCTAAGTGTTAGTAACTCGAAATAAAAGAGCTACGGAATAAACGGAGACTAGCTAAAGGTGAGCTGACGATATGTGTTGGAAGTGTTTCCAAGTTTGATGTGATCAAACATCGCACGCTCCCTCTACCATCAAGATTAGTATTAAACCTGAATAACTGTCATTGTGTGTTTGCGTTGAGCATAGACATGATTGGATTATGTCTATCGCAATACGGTTATTCATTTAAAGAGAATAATGGTTACTCTATTTATTTGAATAATACCTTCAATGGTCTTGCACCTAAAGGAATGGTTTATTGAATCTCGATCGTAGTGATACACATTTTCATGCCAAAAGATATAAGATAGTAATGATAGTACCACTTACTTGTGGCACTACCATGTAAGTCATAATGGTATAAAACGCATGAAGAAGCTCCATGTTGATGGATCTTTGGACTCACTCGTTTTTGAAAAGTTTGAGACATGCGAACCATGTCTATTGGTGTATACGCATGAAGAAACTCCATGCAGATGGATCGTTTGGACTCACTTGATTTTGAATCACTTGAGATATGCAAATCATACCACATGGGCAAGATGACTGAAAAGCCTCGTTTTCAGTAAGATGGAACAAGATAGCAACTTGTTGGAAGTAACACATTTTGATGTGTGCAGTCCAATGAGTGCTGAGGCATGCAGTGAATATCGTTATGTTCTTACTTCACAGATGATTCGAGTAGATGTTGAGAATATTTACTTGATGAAACACAAGTCTGAATTATTGAATGGTTCAAGTAATTTCAGAGTGAAGTAGAAGATCATTGTGACAAGAGGATAAAATGTCTATGATATGATCATAGAGATGAATATCTGAGTTACGAGTTTTGGCACACAATTAAGACATTGTGGAAATTGTTTCGCAATTAATACCGCCTGGAACACCATAGTGTGATGGTGTGTCCAAACATCATAGTTGCACCCTATTGGATATGGTGCGTACCATGATGTCTCTTATCGAATTACCACTATTGTTCATGGGTTAGGCATTAGAGACAACCACATTCACTTTAAATAGGGCACCATGTAATTCCGTTGAGATGACACCGTATGAATTATGGTTTAGAGAAACCTAAGTTGTAGTTTCTTAAAGGTTTGGGGCTGCGACGCTTATGTGAAAAAGTTTCAGGATTGATAAGCTCGAACCCAAAGCCGATAAAATGCATCTTCATAGGACACCCAAAACAGTTGGGTATACCTCCTAATTCAGATCCGAAAGCAATATGGATTGTTTCTTGAATCGGGTCCTTTCTCAAGGAAAGGTTTCTCTCGAAAGAGTTGAGTGGGAGGATGGTGGAGACTTGATATGGTTATTGAACCATCACTTCAACCAGTGTGTATCAGGGCACAGGAAGTTGTTCATGTGGCACCTACACCAATTGAAGTAGAAGCTTATGATAGTGATCATGAAGTTTCGGATCAAGTCACTGCCGTACCTCGTAGGGTGACAAGGATACGTACTACTTCAGAGTGGTACAGTAATCCTGTCTTGAAGGTCATGTTGCTAGACAACAATGAACCTACGAGCTATGGAGAAGCGATGGTGGGCCCAAATTCCGACAAATGGTTAAGAAACCATGAAATCCGAGATAGAATCCATGTATCAGAACAAAGCATGGACTTTGGTGGACTTGCCCAATGATCGGCAAGCCATTAAGATAAATGGATCTTTAAGAAGAAGACGGACATGGACGGTAATGTCACCGTCTATGAAGCTCGACTTGTGGCGAAGAGTTTTTTCACAAGTTCAAGGAGTTGACTACGATGAGATTTTCTCATCCGTAGCGATGCTTAAGTCCGTCGGATTCATGTTAGCATTAGCTGCATTTATGAAATCTGGCAGATGGATGTCAAAACGAGTTTCCTTACCAGTTTTCGTAAGGAAAGGTTGTATGTAATACAATTAGAAAGGTTTTGTCGACCTAAGGATGCTAAAAGGTATGCTAGCTCTAGCGATCCTTCCATGGACTGGAGTAAGCATCTCGGAGTTGGAATGTGCACTTTGATAAGATGATCAAAGATTTTGGGTTTATACAAAGTTTATGAGAAATTTGTATTTCCAAAGAAGTGAGTGGGAGCACTATAGAATTTCTGATGAGTATATGTTGTTGACATGTTGATGATCAGAAATGATTTTCTAGAAAGCATATAGGGTTATTTGAAAGGTGTTTTTCAATAGAAAACCTGGATTAAGCTACTTGAACATTGAGCATCAAGATCTATCAGGATAGATCAAAAATGCTTAATGGTATTTTCAAATGAGCACATACCTTGACATGATCTTGAAGGTGTTCAAGATGGATCAGTCAAAGAAGGAGTTCTTGCCTGAGTTGTAAGGTATGAAGTTAAGAGTTAAAGCTCGACCACGGCAGAAGAGAGACAAAGGACGAAGGCCGTCCCCTACGCTTTAGACGTAGGCTCTATAGTATGCTATGCTGTGTACCGCACCGGAAGCGTGCCTTGCCATGAGTCAGTCAAGGGGTACAAGAATGATCCAGGAATGGATCATTAGACAGCGGTCAAAATTGTCCTTATAACAAATAAGGACATGTTTCTCGATTATGGAGGTGATAAAGAGTTTGACGTAAAGGGTTACGTCGATGCAAGCTTTAACACCTATCCGAATGACTCTGAGTAGCAAACCGGATACGTATAGTGGAGCAACCATTTGGAATAGCTCCAAGTGGAGCGCGGAAGCAGCATTTACAATATGACATAGAGAATTGCGAAGTACATACGGATCTGAATGTTGCAGACCCGTTGACTAAAACCTCTCTCACAAGCAGAACATGATCAAACCCTAGAACTCATTGAGTCTTAATCACATGATGATGTGAACTAGTTTAATGACACTAGTAAACTCTTTGGATGTTGGTCACATGGTGATGTGACCTGTCAGTGTTAATCACATGGTGATGTGAACTAGATTATTGACTCTAGTGCAAGTGGGAGACTGTTGGAAATATGCCCTAGAGGCAATAATAAAAGTGTTATTATTATATTTATTTGTTCATGATAATAGTCTTTTATTCATGCTATAACTATATTATTCGGAAATCGTAATACACGTGTGAATATATAGACCACAATATGTCCCTAGTGAGCCTCTAGTTGACTAGCTCGTTGTGATCAACAAATAGTCATGGTTTCCTGGCTATGGACATTGGATGTTGTTGATAACGGGATCACATCATTAGGAGAATGATGTGATGGACAAGACCCAATCCTAAGCCTAGCACAAAGATCGTGTAGTTCGTATGCTAAAGCTTTTCTAATGTCAAGTATCTTTTCCTTAGACCATGAGATTGTGCAACTCCCGGATACCGTAGGAATGCTTTGGGTGTACCAAACGTCACAATGTAACTGGGTGGCTATAAAGGTGCATTACAGGTATCTCCGAAAGTGTCTGTTGGGTTGGCACGAATCGAGACTGGGATTTGTCACTCCGTGTAAACGGAGAGGTATCTCTGGGCCCACTCGGTAGGACATCATCATAATGTGCACAATGTGACCAAGGGGTTGATCACGGGATGATGTGTTACGGAATGAGTAAAGAGACTTGCTGGTAACGAGATTGAACAAGGTATCGGTATACCGACAATCGAATCTCGGGCAAGTACAATACCATTAGACAAAGGGAATTGTATACGGGATCGATTGAGTCCTTGACATCATGGTTCATCCGATGAGATCATCGTGGAACATGTGGGAGCCAACATGGGTATCCAGATCCCGCTGTTGGTTATTGACCAGAGAACGTCTCGGTCATGTCTGCATGTCTCCCGAACCCGTAGGGTCTACACACTTAAGGTTCAATGACGCTAGGGTTATAAATGAAGTTTGTATGTGGTTACTGAATGTTGTTCGGAGTCCCGGATGAGACCCCGGACGTCACGAGGAGTTCCGGAATGGTCTGGAGGTAAAGATTTATATATGGGAAGTCCTGTTTTGGTCACCGGAAGAGTTTCGGGGTTTATCGGTAACGTACCGGGACCACCGGGAGGGTCCCGGGGGTCCACCAAGTGGGGCCACATGCCCCGTAGGCTTGCATCGGCCAAGGGTGGTGAGGGACCAGCCCCTAAGTGGGCTGGTGCGCCTCCCACAAGGCCCAAGGCGCAGCAAAGGAGGAGAGAGGGGAAACCCTAGGCTTAGATGGGCCTAAGGCCCACCCTAGGGGGCGCCTCCCTCTCTCCCCTCTTGGCCGCTCCTTGTTTCCCATCTAGGGCTGCCGCCCCCCCTAGGGGTGGGAACCCTAGAGGGGGCGCACCCTCCTCCCTCTCCCCTATATATAGTGAGGCCTAGGGCTGCCCATAACACGCGATTCGATCTCTCGTTGGTGCAGCCCTGCATCTCTTCTTCCTCCTCTTCTGTGGTGCTTGGCGAAGCCCTGCAGGATAGCCACGCTCCTCCACCACCACCACGCCATTGTGCTGCTGCTGGATGGAGTCTTCCTCAACCTCTCCCTCTCTCCTTGCTGGATCAAGGCATGGGAGACGTCACCGGGCTGTACGTGTGTTGAACGCGGAGGTGCTGTCCGTTCGGCACTAGGATCATCGGTGATTTGAATCACGACGAGTACGACTCCATCAACCCCGTTCACTTGAACGCTTCCGCTTAGCGATCTACAAGTGTATGTAGATGCACTCTCCTTCCCCTCGTTGCTGGTCTCTCCATAGATAGATCTTGGTGACACGTAGGAAAATTTTGAATTTATTCTACGTTCCCCAACAGGAGGTACCCTCCGATCCCCCTGCCTCGCCGTGGATCGCCGCTGGCGACCACCGCGGCTCTCGGGCACCGTCGAGCTCTGCCGCCCCATTTGAAAATTCAAACCTGACGGGTGGGACCCGCCCGTCAGCCTCCCAGTTCTTTTTAAACAAACCGTTTTCTGAAAGCGTCTTCTGCCAAAGTATGTCACCCCTCTGGGCCGGCGTATTTTCAATCGAATCGTTTTCTGTTCTTATAAGTTAGCCCCTGGGAACTTTCTGTTTCATTGCAGATGAGTCCCTGGACTAAAACCCTTATAACTTTTTAACAGAAAAGTATTTTTGATTGATTCGTTTTCTGTTCTCCTTAAAATTTTGTCTAGTTTTTTATCAGATTTATTTGAAAAATATTTGGAGAAATTTTTGTACACCTCACGGTATTCACGATAGCGCATATATTTTCTTTATACCGTAGATACCGAAGGAGGTGACGGGACCGCAAACTTCACCGAGCTAGGCTCCGACTACTCTGAACCAGGAAAGCATGTTTGAACTTTTGATATGATGATTGTTTTGGCATGTTTGCATTAAGTAGTTTCATGACATGTTGATGAGCATACCGACGGATGTCATGTTACATGCAACAATGAGACAAGTGAGTTCCGAAAATCCATAAGTGGATGAATGTGAGTATGCATGGCCATGTGTTGGCATGAGGATGGGTAAGATGGCAGTGTTGTAGCATGCCAGTCTTATGCCAGACTATATGACTTCAGTGTCAACCCGTATCGGTCCAGTTCCTTCCATTTTTCCTTCCCTGTACTACCACATGTTTTCCGCAAGGAATATGGCTTAGTAAGTTGCAAACCGCTTTCTTGGTACACACCAAAAGGAGAGGCCGTGATGATGGTTCCATGGCCCTGGATTAAAGCCAGTCATCCGGTCAGGGGGCATGGGTGTTTCCGGTTGGGACCGAGAGGGGGGCACCCCTTAGAGCGCGCGTATATAAGTTTGATCCCGTGCTATTCGAGATTGTGATCTCCCCGTCTCAAAAGTTTTTCTTGGACGATGTCTAGGGTGATTCCTGGCATCGAGAGGTAGGATGGGTGTGTACTGGTTAGCTGTGTTTTCTTCCGAAATACCGTAAACGGAACTAGTCCTTCGTGACTACGGAAATCCGTTGGCTGTGGGAAAATTTTTGTACAAACTCTGCAGAGTCATATATTCCTTTGAATCATCTATTCCATGTCCAAGTTCGGTATTATCTTATCCTGACAAATGTCAGTTTTGATGACAGAGACTCCGGTGAATCACATGAGTGCTAAGTCCGGTTAAATGTTTATTCCTGTGGATGGACTAACCCGTCTATTTTCATGAATTGAATATTTATTATGAGTATTATTTACTTGTGAATAAAAGCCCTTTTTGTGATGTCGCTCAGACGTCCGACTGTGGCATTGTTATTATTTACTTTCAATAAAAGCCCTTTCTGTGATGTCGCTCAGACGTCCGACTGTGGCATTGTTATATTTTACTTTCAATGAAAGCCCTTTCTGCGATGTCGCTCAGACGTCCGACTGTGGCATTTCTTTTAAAGCCCTTTATGTGGCGTCGCTCAGACGCCCGGCTGTGGCATTTCTTTTAAAGCCCTTTATGTGGCGTCGCTCAGACGCCCGACTGTGGCATTTCTTTTAAAGCCCTTTATGTGGCGTCGCTCAGACGCCCGACTGCGACATTTCTTTTAAAGCCCTTTATGTGACATCGCTCAGACGCCCGACTGTGGCATTTCTTTTAAAGCCCTTTATGTGGTGTCGCCTAGACGCCCGACTGCGGCGTGATTTATTTATTTATCTTCCTATCGAGGTGTCGCTTCAGACACCCGATTGGGTTTACAGTTATTTTGTTGGGTTTTCGAGTGGACTACCGCCGACCCCCTTTTTACCTGTCTTGTTTTTACGAATTAATGTGCCACTGTTAAAATTAATCATGACGTATCCATGCATGCATTTGTTATATCTTACGTCCGAACTGTCTTGCGAGTACTTTCAAAGTACTCACCTGGCTTGTTGATTTGGCCAGATGCTGACGAAGGTGATCTCATGGATGAAGAATTTGATAGCGAGTCCGACACCTAGAGGAGTCCCAGTCAGTCTCGTGCGACCCTGGATTTGGTCACTGTATTATATCCGCTTCCGCTACCAAATAAATTCATCGAGCCTCGCCTCGACACTCGATGAGGTGCCAGTTTTAGAGTCATGTATCACACTCCCCGTTGTGATTTTCCACCACCACCCTATCCTCGAGTCAGTAGTATGCCTCCACACCACTGTGTCATTTCCGCCATTATGTATAATTATTGGTGTGCTTGTAATAATTTGGTTGAGCAACCGTAGCTCTACCCTGTAATATATTTTATGCTACTGGCTTAATGTATCAAGAATTTGTCTACCAGTGAGGAGGATTTTACTCATCCTGGACTCAAAAGATTGGTTTCTCAATAAACATTTTTATTGGAAAACCGGTCGTGACAATTTCCCACTGATCTGAGAGTCAGAACCACTAGTAGATTGATCTTGGGCAATTACAGGAGCCTGCCCAGATTGTGCCCCCATTTGGGATGGAGGTGGGCCGTACCACTGCCCAACCGGTGCTCCCCCATTGTGATAGGGGAAATTCATCGGAGTTCCTGATGCCTTCTCATCCTCCAGCCAGATGTTGTCTCTCAGGAAGCAAAAATAACCACCAGACAGCTCAATTGAAGCAGATTGCAAGCCTAATTTCAATCTTCTGCAGGTTTGGGGGAGAGGTAAGGCAGGGGATCCACCTACTCCGGCTCCGGTGGCGTGCTGGTGGGCATGAGTCCAGTGAAGCATTCCCATCTCGTAGCATGGCGTGGATCTCCTGAATTCACTTCTCCTTTCGCCCATCGAACGAACGCACTCGGCGGCTCCCTGGGGTGGGGCATCCTGTGCTTCTCCGAGAAATCTCCATCGAAGTAGATCTGTAGGGCTAGATTCAGCAGCTCCCAATTCACATGATCCTTGCACATCCGAGCATACCTGCGCGAGTGAGAGAACGGATTCGGTCCCTCCTCGGCTTTCTCCCTCGCAGCTTCCTCCTCTGCTTCCCTCCATTCGTGCGTGCACTGGGTCCAGGAGAGAGCGTCGTCGCGGATCCGCATCACCCGCTCCCTCCATCTCCTCCCTCGAGTCTCCCGCAGCACCGCTGGCGCGACGGAGTTCAGTGGCTGGAGCAGCCGCGGGAAGGCTTTGTAGACATGTGGGAGAGGCATCTTGTACATCTGCCTGTCTTTTAGCCATTCCCCCGTGGATATGGCCGGCGACTCCATGGGGCGCGCGAGCGGACTTGCTGAGGGGGGCAGGCGCGCCCGAAGTCAGGAGGCGGGGGGTGGCGGCGAGATCTATGGCGGCGGTGACGGTGGAGGTAGTGGCGGGGGTGGCAGCGAGGGTGGAGATGGTGGCGGGGGCGAAGGGGATCGCGAGAGCAGTCATCTATTAGCCAATTATGTGAACTAAATAGTCAACATATAAAATAATTTAAATATATATAATATAGTTAGATGGGAAACATAAGTTGGACCTGGTGTTCCTATTCTTATATAGAAAAATAGAACATACCTCTGCATTTTCTTCAAAAAAATACATAAATTGGGCTGCCAAAAATAAAACCTCGGATGGGAGGTCCATAGGCCTGTTGTCCGAGGTCGTGGGCTGCGCATGTTAAAAATGAAAGCCTAGACGGGGCAGCCCAAAACCACGTCCAACACTTGCCAAAACTTCGTCCATCGTTTTCTCTATGTTTCGCACACAGAGACATTGTGTGGGCATTTTGACTGTGCATCATATGAAGATGTGCTATGCATGAATGTTGATCAGCATGATGTTAACTGGCTGGTAGTTCCATTTTCGACCATGAATAAAACTTCCAACATGATGTTAACCCTATTTGAAAAGGCCATGTTAATATAAATGCTCTGCCTCTGAAAGTTGCAGTTTCTTATCTGAAACTGGACTTGCAGTTTCTTATATGAAACTGAAACTTGCAGTTTCTTCTCTGAGAATCACATTGTCTGCACTTTTATACTCCTATGAAACTACATTTTTAAGTGCTAAAAATAGATATCTAGAAATCATAAAATACTTCATATGCTCAATACTGCAAATCTGAAATTCAAAAGACATTCATATCTGAAAGTACTCTCAAAATACACAACACAAAACACAATTCACAACCTGCAAATACTGACAACCCTAAGCTCCTCCTGACAATTCACAACCTGCCCGATTATTGGGCTGGGGGGCAGCCCCCTCCTATTCCTCGGCGGCAGACATCCGCCCCATGAGACGATGTGAACGGCGAGGGAGACGATGGCGGGGAAGCGTCGTCGGGCCAACTGCTTTTCTCCTCTTGCAGTTGGGTTCGGTCGACGAAGACTCCACCGGCTCGCTCTGGCAGGACACCCTCACAAACGGCACCCTGTAGATGCTCGATCCTTCAATCTCTGGTGGATGCTCCATCTGGGATCGATACTCCCACCACCGCTCCCTCACGATCGGATTCGGTGAATCTGTTTGCTCCATGGCCCAGAGGAGCAGCTCTATGTACTCCGGCGCGACTCCCTCCGGGAGTATCACCGCCTTTTCGCTCTGTTGCAGATATTTGGCCATGGATGTCGCCGTCGCTGCTAGTTGGTCCTTGTTGTCAAACCAAGACTGTATCTCCAACATCCTAGCTAGCTTCACAGGGTCGCCTTCTGCGATCCTCATGTATCGGTTGTACTCCTCCATCGATCTACTTCTCCACAGCACCTTCACTCGCCGGCGGTGGTTTTTGAATGGAAGAGGAGAGGAGCAGCGCTGGTTTTGGATTAGAACAGGAGAGGAGCGATGCTAGTTTTGGACTGCAATAGGAGAGGAGGGGCGGTGGTTTTGAAATGGAAGAGGAGAGGAGCGGCGCTGCATTTAGATTGGAACAGGAGAGGAGCGACGGTGGTTTAAGAGGAGAAGAGCGGAAGAGCGGCGCTGGTCTTGGAAGTATTTTTTTGTTGTTTTGCGTATTTTGGGTCAAAGTTTGACCACCTACTGTATTTGACAAGCAAAATGTGAATGCATGTCACCAAAAATTGTATCGTTTGGTTCGTATGTGAATGTACTTTCAAATTATGACCCAGAATAAAAGGGAGACTAGTTAATGTTGGGTCGCTTTCTTAATTGAAGGGTAAATTGATTTTGATTTTGATCCAGTCACAGCGCGCTGGCCCTCTTGTCCAATCCTAAATCGCTGCCGCACGCTCCTCTCCCTCTTCTCCATTGCAAAACCACCTCATCTCCTCCCCATCATCTTCATTCCAAAACCACCGTCTCGCCACTCCCTCTTCTGATCTTCTCCATTGCAAAACCACCTCCTCTCCTCTCCATCATCTCCATTCCAAAACCACCGTCTCGCCTCTCCCTCTTCTCTATTGCAAGACCACCGTCTCTCCTCCGTTTTCTAGACGCTTTGCTCCATGGCGCGGGCGCAATCCATGGATACAAAATTAGTATACTGTATACTATTTAAAAGTCGAGGGCGGGGCTTTTCCTGCGCGGTAGGCGGCGGGGCAGTTCCGCCTAGTCGGTTCGACAAAGACGCGAGAAGACGAGGGAGTAGGCTGCTGCAAACGTAGGGCTGTGTGATTTGACAGCAAGTTACTGCTGGACAGGTCGGGCCCCGTGATTTGACTTGCCATTATCATTTTAACTGTGGCGCTATGACCGGCGTGAGTCTCCCGATTCTTGACCACCTCCATACAGGTGCCTCTCCCAATGCGCCACCATGTAGTAGAGGCTGGCTCTTGCATGAGAGCCCACTTCTCCCCTTTTTCCTTGCCTCTCTTTCCTCCACATATGTAAAAATGCCATGTAAACCGCACTATTGTACTTACTTTTACTTGCTCCTACAGGTGCTTAAGCTTGCCACATATGCATAAAGTCTGATGTGGCAAGTTAATCAAGAAGAGAGAGACTAGTTTGGTGACCCAAGGAAGAAACGGTGCTAAGCACGTGTAGCTAGGTGAAGAGGCAATTTTGAGTCTATAGCTAATTAAATGAAGCAAACTTAGCAGCACCATTTCATTGGAAGAGGTCAATCCTTGGCAAATGCAATAAATACTAGTACTCCCTATGTCCCATAATATAAGAACGTTTTTGGCACTACACTAGTGTCAAAAACATTCTTATATTATGGGACGGAGGGAGTATGAAGAAAGAGATAGAGAGGAGTAAAAAAATACACTTATAGCCAACCTTGTTGTAGTATGAGTGACTAAGTGATGACTATGTATGACATGCCAACATCAGATAGCCTAACGCAGCGTGTTAAATCTCCAAGGGTGCGACCGCACGAGCGATGCGACGGTCGTGGTAGGCGCGACCATGATATGGGCTGCTGGCAGCCCTTGGATCTGAGATCAAACGGTCGCATGCTAAGTTGCTGAAAATTTGCAGAATAACCCTCCAAGATAGGATATTCACCCATAGGTCTAGAATCACGCCATGCAACCGTTCGATCTCAGATCCAAGGGATCTCGGAAGCCCATATCATGGGAGAATGGAAATCCACTACCCTGCCGTTCGCACGCTGGCAGTTCGCTCCTACTCGTCCCCGCACGTCCTTCAATACTATGGTGGTTCGCTCCTAGTCATCCCGCCCATTCACATTACGATAGTTCCACTAATCCTAACCCTCCTCCCAAATCCATGGCGTCCCAAATCTCCATGATTGTCGGTGAGTACAAGGTTAGAACCATCACCGGCGATGAGTTCGACGTCATCTACACCCGTTCTTCCGCAACGGTGAAAGGATGCCTTTCTCGCTTCAGACACATGTTCGAAAACTCAGATGATGAGTGGGTCGCTGGGCTAGATGTTGAGTACACCACAGTCCTGGGACCAGAGAAGGATCTAAAGGACGAAGAGAGGAAGAAGCCCGCCGTGATCCAGGTTTGCGTACATAATGTTTGCTTGGTCTACCACATATGCCATGCCGACATTGAGTGCCAGGATTTTAAGAACTTCCTCAAGGACAAAACAGTGAAATTCGTTAATGTAGACTTTAAGAACGACATGGATGTCCTGCGCCGGATAGGTCTCGTTGTAGGCAACCCCTTTGACCTCCAGAAGAATCGGCTGGTGTCCTCTCGTCAGCCTTCAATGCTGACCCTGGCAGGAGCCATGGTTCATCCTTCGTACGATAAACTGGAGAAACCTCCATACATGTTTCATCGTCATGCATGGCAGTGGAATGTACTAGATATAGACCACATCCACTACGCTGCAATGGATGGCTACCTTTTCTTCAATATTTACAAGGGTTGGATGAAGAGCAACAACCAAGTGTGCGGTTCAAGCAAAGAAGTATCAGCCAAGAGGAAGAGGGACAAGGACGAAGTTGAGGACGTGGACGAGGACTCCGAGTGAGGTGGCAGTGTCGTTGCTCATGGTGGTTCTAATGCAGTGTCTACCGGAATAGTTGCAAAGTGTAATTTCAGGTGTGCTTAATTTAATTTGAGGGGTGTGTTGTGCTGAGCCCCCAGCAGAACTATGTTATGTTTCTTCTTGTTACTTTAACTCTTCAGTACATACATACTAGTATTTCTTACATTTAATCTTTTAGTTGGTATAGTACTACCACTCCTTTTTTCACATTATATACATACAATATATATGGCCAACATCATATAGCCAGCAGTTTAGTTGTCAAAGAATTTCAGGGTGCTTAGTTTTGTCAAAGAATTCCAGGATGCTTAGAGGGTGCTTGGATCCAAGGGACTTATTTTAGTCTGACTAAAAATAGTCTCTTTAAGAGGCTAAAGTTCCAAGCACCCCTGACTAAAGAGGGGCTAAAACTAGTCTTGAGACTAAATTTTTTTAGTCAGGGGTACCCCTACTAAAATGTGGATTAGTCCTCTCTCTACTTATTTAACTCCTCTCCTTTAACACAGGCGAGATCTGGATTGGAGGGTTTGGAGGATAATAAATGCTCATTAACTTGATTTTAGCCTTTTTAGTATTTGGATCGAAGCATGGGTGAGGCTAGCATGTCTTAGTCCCACTACTTTTAGTCATGGGACTAAAACGTATCCAAGCACCCTCTTAGTTTTATTTGAGGGGTGGGTTGTGCTAGACACCATTATTGTGACTAGCCTTTTTAATAGTACTATATGCATAATTTGGCGACGAGCGCTCTCTATATGTACCACCTTTTTTTAATTTCAAGTTTTGCTCCATGGCGCAGTCCACCGATACTACTGCTGTAAAAAAGTATACATTTTTTAAAAGGCTAGAGGGCGGGTCAGTCTAGCTTGCTCGGTTTCACGAGAGGCGAGGGCCTTTGTGATTTGATGGCTCATTACTGCTGGAAGGCGGGGCCTTGTGATTTGACTGCTCGTATAAATGCGCCGATGACCTAATCGAGGAGGAGCAAAGAACCGTGCGGTATACTCAAGTTTTCCACTAGAGTAGTACTGCGACGGAGGAGCACGAAACACGGCAGCCCAGTGCCATATGGCGATAAAAATGATCTAATTTTCTAGTCATCTCATTGTTAGCACTGTTCTGTTCGTTCCCTAAAAAAACATTGTTCTATTCATGCCTCGCAGAGAACGTGACACGTGCGGCGAAACACCCGAAGCAAAAGATGAAACATATGAGCAAAAGAAGAAGGAAGATTATCACCCCAAATGATCTAATTCACCGCGGAGTCGTAACTGCTTCTTCATCTCCTCCACGACCTCCATCTCCTTGCGCGTCTCCTCCGCCATCTTCTACATTTTGTCCATGACGCGGGATTTCTCGACGCGAGCCTTCATCATCTGTTCCACGGCCGCATTACGTACCTTGAGAGCAGCCGGGTGCTCGATGCAGAGCTTCGCCAACTCCTCCTTCTGTTCCATGACGAGGGCCTGCAGCATCATCATCGAGGAACTAATATTCTCATGCAGCTTCTTCCAGCCGACGTTCTTCTCCTTCAACAGGTCGATCTCGTGGAAAAGCTTCGCCTTGTCCTCCTAAACTCACAGGATTTCGTCGGGTCGCCTTCTTCTCCGAGGCAATGCTCTTCTTCAACAGCATCACCAAGCCGGCGGTCAACTCCCCCTGCTGATTGAGCTCAGCGGGCATGTCGTCGAGGCTCTCCTTCAGCAACTCCATCAAGCCTTGGATGAACTCCTTCTGCTTATTGAGGTGCTTATTGAGCTGATCGGGCATGCCGTCGAGGGATAACGACTCCAGCTCCGCTGGCTCAGCATGTTCACCTCCGCGGCTAGGGCGCTCCTGGGAGCCATCGCTTGCCCGTGATAGATCTTTCGAGGTCTCTGCGTGGCGGCGAGCCCTCTTTTTTTTCCGCAGCCTTGCTTGCCGCTCCCTTATTACGAGTAGTTCTCGACCTAGAGCTCTGCTCACCGGCCATGGCTACGAAGGACGAAGAAGAAGCACTTATGAGGAAAGGTAGAGTAATTTTCGGTTAGGTAGTTCCCCTTTTTATAACCTAAGTACTAGCACTAGTACTAATACCTTCATAGTGGGAACATGTTCAGGTTTGGTACATACTAGTAGGCGTGAGCAGGCTTTCGAATGTGATGGGAACAAGGTAAAGATTAATTGATGGTTTTGATTTCGAGGCTCGAAACGGCTCCCGATGAGTTTAGCGGAACATAAATTTCAAGTACCACACTGCTCAAATGCGTAAATATTATATTACTGTCAAAAATTGGCACAAAATACGAAGGAGACCAATGGAAGTAATACTAGCAACCCATGATTTAACTACTCGCATGCACGCAGTGGAGTAATAATGTCTTTCTTCCGCCCTCATGTCCACTCAATTTGCATGCGCTGTATTAATTGACCATCAATGAAGTGAACGACTTTACACGCGTCAAATTATCACATGGGGTGGATCTTGGTACAAAATTGCGTCTGCCCGTGTACCCGCGTGTGCGTGCGAGGGAATGAGTGCGTGCATGGCGTGCGTGCACATCTTCGCTTCGTGCATGTATCGCCAGTATGGCTTAGGGAGGACGAGTACATTCTTCTGGAACCAACAGCACGTCACTGTGATCAATCCACGCAAGGAGGTCGCGACAACGCCTCCACATGTGCCACGTGGCTTCATGAACGGTAAGAGAGACACTGTGTAGTGTGCCATTGGTATTCTAATTTACGTGTTTTGCACATACTCGAAGTACTAGTAAGGCACACGTGCATTGCACGCATCAGATTTTGCAACCAAATTAGGAATAAATACCACACTATAGCATGTAAGCTCTGAGTCATATATGCCTGATGTAGCACTTCATTTAATTCTTATAGTTCATCTCATTCAAAATCAATTAGTTTTTATAAAAAGCTAAGAACGCGGGAATAGGAAAAACATGGGATTATAGTGGAATGTCGTCTTGAATCCTACAGGATTGTACGAATGTTTGATTGTGCATAGAAAAAACGCAGAATTCTTTCAAAGAGGTTTGAGTGGATGGGATGTTTCCTATGAAATCTAGTGCAAATGAGTCATATGGAAAAATTCCTATGGTTTACAATCCTACGAATCAAACAACCAAGATAGGAAAAATTCCTAATGATTAAAATCCTCCAAAATTCCTTTGAGAATCCTTTGAATTAAAGAAGCCCTTAATCTATTTTATGATTCATGGAATTTTGCGTTGTAAAGCATAAAGTAAAAACAAATAATGGCAATTCAACTAGAAAAAAAGTTTGGGCAGTTATGATACGGAAGATTCTAGAACAAAAGAGAACCACTGTTGTTTTGAGGTTTGTGCATTATGCTTAAGTTCAACCATGGAGTCTGCTAGATTGTACATGTGGAAAAATTCGGTGGGGGGCTAGAAGATGGTGCGAGGGGCCGAGTGGAGGGAGACTATGAAGGAATGCACAAGTGTGAGATGGATATTTAGAGAGAGGGGGCGAACACGTGCGCTGTTGCGCGCAGTGGCGGAGCCATGAAAAATAAATGAGCTAGGGGGCCAAGCATTGCTAATCCTTTACGAGGAGGGTCAATTCATGAACTTAATCCATTTTTAGCAGCAATTGTCTAATGATCACATTCTTATTAGCCTCGATATATAGTGATGTTAGGGGGGAGGGGGGCAGGGCCCTTACTGCCCCCTGTCTTCGCCATTGTGCACGCGTCTGAGAGATGAAGCGGAAGGCATGGATGATGAGATGGGGACGTTGGATATATAATTAATGTGGGTGTATTAGCTATATATGTTAATCCTATATAGAGAGGTATAGATTGATCGATGTGGACGTGGGAAAGAGGGGAGACCTCACTGGATATATCGATTGATCGGTTTGTGTGGAAAACTATGAAAGACCTAGCTATATACACACATACATAGAGGAACATCGATCGTTGCGCATGCACGCGTGAGAGATAAAGAATGCCCGATATGATGGAGAGAGGGATGGGTGTGGGTGTGTGCCTTCATGGGAGACCGACCTGAAGAAAAAGATTGCATGCATGTGATGGATAATGCCGACTGGTAGTGTGTGTGCATGCATGCACGAGAGAAAGTTAGTGGTACAATTATAAAGAGAAGACTACTGTGTGGGTGTAAAAGAATAGGTGAGGTCATAATCAATGTAATGTTGAATTCAAACATTTGAATAAGAGATCCTGATGTTTGAAACCCATGCATGCATGAATATAACGGAGATCTGCGCGGTGTGGTTTGGAAACGAGCATGTTGTAATGTATACACATTGAACAAGGTCAGACTGATTTGAATTTGAGATACCGATGGCAGACATCATTTGGCCACGTCGCATCCATGCATGGACACACTATTCTAATTGGAGATGATGGGCGGCTTTCGCATCACATATCTAGATCTATACCCCTATATATATTATTTATATGTTTTATATTGTGTTGGGGATATTACTACTGGAGGTAAACCGGACTTATGTAGCTGGGTTGACTCTTTGAAGATTAGAAGCCCATGAAGATGTAAAGATGATGGCGCTTTACGGAGGGCCCAAAGGTGGGTTATAGTCCTTAAATGTAAACTGGCCTAGTCATGTAACTTGTATAGTAAGATAGAAAGAGAGAGGCCGAACCGGATACGTTTATAAGCCGGCTTCGGGACTCTGTAGCCCGGCGGGCGTCAACCTATGTATATAAAGGGACGACCCGACCGCGGTTTAGGGACAGACAACAACAACTCGAGAGCCAGACAAAGCGGATTCGCTCCCTGGCCTTCGAAACCCTAGCAATACCAATCACAACTAGACGTAGGCTTTTACCTTCATCGAAGGGGCCGAACTAGTATAAACTCCCGTGTCCCCTTGTCCGGTTTAACCCCTTTAAGCTAACCCATTGCAATGGCTCCACGACTAAGTCCTTTCACGAGGACATCCGCCGTGACAAACCCACGACAGTTGGCGCCCACCGTGGGGCTATCGCACGATGGTTTTGAGTTCTTGAAGGGAAGCTTTGATGGACTCAAGGGATACTCTATGGGCCGGATGATGAAGAGTCGCCGCGGCAAGCTCTACATCGACAACGCGGGATGGGGTCCCGAGGCCGATTCAATCGGATATGGGTACCGGGTCCCCTTTGGTGGGATTCACATCTTCATCGGCAAGATCGGTGAACCGGCCCTCGAGCCGAACATCTGCACCGACATCATCAAAACAGCTCAGCGTGCAAGTTCTTCGCCGGTTCAGCCTGAGGCAAGGCATGTTTTCATAGGTGTCGTCCATGGATCAGGGTACGAGGATGGACCGGTGTCCGATGGAGAAACCGTAGTCTGCTCTGGTGACGAGTCTTCTGGAGAAACCGAATCGCTTTACCAGTTGCAGGACAACCGGATTGAGGGAGGATCCGAGGGCAGCAGTATTCCGGATTCCCCCGGTCTGCCAAACCGGGCCGCCATCTTCATGGCTGGCACACAATCGGTGCCTCATTCATCTACCGCCGCAGCAATGCTCTCCGGTTCAACGACGGCCACACCAGCAGGGGCAGGAAGCTCGGCGCCACATCTGGCCCAAGTCTTGTCTGATTTGTTCGACGCTCTGGCAACATTGATGTCCGCGGAGGTAGACGCAGCAGCCAGGGACCAGCATGATGCGGAGATTCTAAAAGTGAAAGATCAGATAGCCCAGGCTAAAGCGGACCTGGCAGCAGAGAACGCCAGGATGGCTATGGAGCGGGCCGAGTTGGAAGCATAGGCTTACCGGATTAGACTGGATCAGAATGCTTCAGAGGAAGTCATGAGAAGAAGGTACCGATCACGTCTCCCATCGGTTTATGAGCCGCAGAATCTTTTCAACATGCCAGGTACAGGAGCTGGTAACCAACCCACGCTAAACCAGGCGGAGGCGCCGGGAGCAGGAGCGCCGGTTCAGCCGCGCACGACGGACCTGCCTCGCCAGAACAACGTTGTACCATCAACACCGCCCGGGCATTATTCCAATCCGTTGGACAACATTGTGGCCGCCGCTTCACGCCTGGCGGCCCTCCCAACCGACGGCGAGTCACCAGTTGCAGTGGAAGCGCGTCGGGCCAGGGATCTCCTTCAGACAACACTAAATCAACATCAAGCATATTCACACAACCGTGAGAGGATTCATTCCACTCCCCGTCTGAGCCGGAGTTATAGCAGACACGTGGAAGACGAACCGGCCGTGTCCAGTAGTGCATGCCATTGAAATTCGCCACGAGGGAACAACCCGGCTGGGGGAGGTGCTAATGCGCAAGATGTTGTGGACCATGGCTGCGCACGTCGAGAGGCCGAGTTGACAGCTCGACACGAAGCACGATAGCATACTCCGGTTCACCCCACCACCTCCGTGGAGCCAGGGGCGATGTTCAGTTCCTTAGGGGTACCGTGTTTAACTCCCTCTTTGCGTAATGTGCGACTACCCAAGGATTTCAAGGGACCTCGTAAGGTACCAAATTATACCGCCAATTTGCAGCTAGAGCGTGGGTGGAGAGCTATGAGATGGCTATGGAGATGTTAGATGTGGACGAGGCGGTGTGTGCTAAATATTTCACCATGATGTTGGAAGGAACAGCTTGCACTTGGTTGAAGAGCTTGCCAACCAACTCTATTGGATCATGGGCCGAACTGAAGCACCGGTTTATCCAGAACTTCAAGGATACGTGTAAGCAGCCAATGTCAATTGTAGATCTGCCGCTTGTGTCCAAGAGGAAGGGGAGTCCACGACCCATTGGGTCAAACGGGTCTCGGTGATTTTGCATTCATCAGATCGTATCAATGCAGACACCGCAGTGTTAACGTTAGAGGGAAATTGCCGTTTCAAACCGTTGAAACAGAAGTTGGGAAGGCTCAAATGCCACTGCAACAACATGCCGACACTCATGGCCGCTTTGGTTAAATATGCCGATTCAGATAATACCAAGGATCCGGATTCAGAGGAGGACAACCCGGAGAATGGTAAGAAGAACGGCAATGCCAAGGGCCAACAACACAATCCGGCAGGCCATGGAAACGCGGGTAAGCGCAAGGCCGACAGTGGTTCTGACTTTGTCACAAATACCAATGCGCAGGAGAATGGCCAGTGCCGTAAAGGCAAGCAGCCCCAGAGGGGTGGAGGTCCAGGCAACAATTTGGAGCGTTTGTTAAATCAGCCCTGTCCAAAGCACGGATCGAAGGAGAAACCGGCACCACATCTCTGGAAAGATTGTTATATCATGCGGGATTTCAAGAATTCCAATATGACAGCGGCCCACCCGACGGTTCAGGAGGAGGTTTCCACGGGCCGGGTTACGGAGGTGGTGGTTCCGGTTCAAGGTTTCCAGGCAATCAAACCGGACACGTCAATCAAGGACACCAAGGCAACCAAGGAGGTTACAACCATCAGGGGAGTCAGCAGCAGCAGTCGGGTTATCAGAGCAATCCCAAATAGCTGAACAGCGGGCAATATCATGTCTTCACTACTTGTTTGTGCAAACGTGATCAGAAGCTTCACAACAGGGCAGTCAACTCTGTTGAGCCGGCAGTACCTCAGTATTTACGCTGGTCGGAGCAACCTATTTTGTGGAGCAGAGAGGATCACCCGCCCCGGGTTGATAATCCAGGTCATTTGGCCTTAGTGGTAGCCCCTCAAGTTGGGGGATACAGGTTCACTAAAGTGCTCATGGATGGGGGAAGTAGTATCAATATTTTGTATTATGATACATTTCACCGTATGGTGTTGACAGATAAGGATCTTAAACCGTCGAATACAGTATTTCATGGTGTGGTGCCTGGTAAGTCTGCATATCCTGTTGGTAAGATAGCTTTGGAGGTACCTTTTGGAGATGACTACGATTCAAGGTCAGAAACATTGACATTTGAGGTGGTGAAGATCAAAAGTCCGTACCATGCCTTGTTTGGGCGGCCGGTTTATGCTAAGTTTATGGGAAGACCATGTTATGTTTACCTACAGCTTAAAATGCCAGGTCATAAGGGGACTATCAAAGTACATGGAAGTAGAAAGATTGCTTTGGAGTGTGGAGAAGGCGATGCGGCTTATGCTGAGTCAGTTTGTGCCACGGAGGAGTTAAAATTCTATAAGGAGCAAGTTCATCCAGCAGACATGACCTCCTTAAAAAAGCCAACTACGGAACATGATCCAGCATTGAAGTTCAAATCAACTACGGACACTAAGATGGTTGACTTTGTCCCTGGCGATTCATCCAAACAGTTCAGCATCAGCGCTAACCTGGATCCCTAATAGGAAAGCGCGCTCATCGAGTTCATCTGTGAGAATCGGGACATCTTTGCATGGAAACCTTCTGACATGCCAGGTGTATCGAGAGAACTCGCTGAGCACACACTCAACATTGATCCTAAATTCAAACCGGTCTGACAGTTCCTCCGCCGTTTCAACGAGGAAAGACGCAAGGCTATAGGTGAAAAGGTAGCCCGTTTGTTGGTTGCTGGGTTTATTGTTGAAGTTTTTCATCCAGAGTGGTTAGCCAATCCGGTGCTGGTTCTTAAGAAAAACGACACTTGGAGCATGTGTGTGGACTACACAGATTTAAACAAGGCTTGTCCTGCAGACCCCTTTGCTCTCCCTCGCATTGATCAGATAATTGATGCTACGGCGGGTTGTGACCGTTTGTGTTTTTTGGATGCTTCATCTGGTTATCATCAGATCAAAATGGCAGTTAAGGACCAGGAGAAGACAACCTTTATAACTCCCTTTGGAGCCTTCTGCTATGTTTCCATGCCCTTTGGACTCAAGAGTGCCCAGGCAACTTACCAGTGATGTGTTCAAAATTGCCTTCATAAGCAAACTGGGCGCAATATTCATGCGTATGTAGATGATATTGTGGTCAAATCCAGAAAGGAGGGGACATTGATAGATGATCTACGGGAAACCTTTGACAATCTCCGGGTTTATAAGATTATGCTCAATCCGGAGAAGTGTGTTTTCGGTGTCCCGACAGGCAAGCTCTTAGGCTTTCTAGTTTCAAACAGAGGCATTGAGGCTAATCCGGAAAAGATTGCAGCAATTACTTCCTTGGCTAAACCGGCGTGTATTAACGATGTGCAACGTCTGGCCGGCCGGATTACAGCCTTGAGCCGGTTTATCAGCCGCCTTGGAGAGAAGGCCATCCCTTTATATCAGATGCTCAAGAAAACGAATAACTTTTTCTGGAGTGAGGCAGCTGATAAGGCGTTTGAAGATCTGAAGAGGCAGCTAGTGGAACCGCCCGTGCTGGCAGCGCCGATCGATAAAGAGCCATTATTACTATATGTGGCTACTAATGCCCGGGCTGTCAGCATAGCCATTGTGGTAGAGCGCAAGAAGCCTGGCAAAGAGTATCCGGTTCAACGACCGGTTTATTATATCAGTGAGGTGCTCATTGAGTCAAAGCAGAGGTATCTGCATTGGCAGAAATTGGTGTACGGGATGTTTATGGCAAGCCGGAAGCTCAAACACTATTTTCAGGGCCATCCTATCACAGTGGTCAGTTCAGCTCCTCTGGGCGACATCATTCAAAACAGAGAGGCAACTGGCCGGATTGCCAAGTGGGCCATTGAGCTTGGACCTCACGGGCTCAGATATATACCCCGCACGACGATCAAGTCCCAGGCACTCATAGATTTCATCAACGATTGGACGGAGTTATAGGCACCTGAGGAGAAACCTGATAATACATATTGGACTATTTATTTTGATGGGTCCAGACAGTTAGAGGGTTCGGGTGCTGGAGTCGTATTAACTTCCCCACGAGCTGACAAGTTTTGTTATGTCCTCCGTTTAATGTTCCCTTGTACTAACAATGCAGCTGAATATGAGGCTTTACTCCACGGTCTTCGGATGGCTAAAGAGATGAATTTGAGCCGGGTTAAGCGCTTCGGCGATTCAGATCTAGTGGCTCAGCAAGTGTTTGGCACTTGGGATTCTAAGGACCCACTCATGGCTGCATATCAGCGAGAGGTGGACGCCGTGGCTGGTCACTTTAAAGGTTATCAGGTGGACCATATAGACCGGCGGAAGAATGAAGCGGCGAACACTTTAAGTTGTCTTGGTTCCCAACGTAAACCAGTTCCGCCCAATGTTTTTCTTGATGTATTGCACAATCCGTCAGTCAAAATACCAACCGAAGAAGATTTGGCTATTCCTGATCTAGAGGCTCAGTTGGTGGCAGCTCTGCATGCCATACCGGATTGGACGATCCCATATCTGGATTACATGAACCGGGGCAAGTTACCAGCTGAGGAAACATTGGCTCAACGGATAATCCAGCGTTCCAAGTCCATGACCATACTCAATGGGGAGTTACATCGTTACAGTGTTTCAGGAGCAATTCAGCGATGTGTTTCTCCTCAAGAAGGTTGTGAGATTTTGCGAGAAATTCATGAAGGGGATTGCGGTCACCACGCCGGTTCAAAGTCATTGGTTGCTAAAGCTTTTCGTCACGGTTTTTAATGGTTGACAGCGCATGTTTATGCAGAGGATTTAGTCAAAAGATGTGATGGATGTCAAAAGTTTGCCCGCCATGCGCATGTTCTGGCTCAAGAGTTGCGGATGATTCCAATTACATGGCCGTTTGCAACTTGGGGGCTGGATATGGTTGGACCCTTCAAGCGCTCCAAGGACAAGAAGACCCACCTGTTAGTAGCAGTTGATAAATTCACTAAATGGGTAGAGGCAGAGCCAGTCAGCAAGTGTGATGCAGCCACGACGGTTCAATTCATCAAAAAGGTGATATTCCGGTTTGGCTTTCCACATAGCATTATAACAGATAATGGTACTAACTTATCAAAAGGAGAGACGGAAGAATTCTGTCAACGTGAGCACATCCGGCTTGATCTAGCATCAGTGGCTCACCCCCAATCTAATGGTCAAGCGAAAAGGGCAAATCAAGAAATTCTACGGGGTATCAAACCAAGGCTTATGGTTCCCTTAAAGCGGACGCCGGGTTGTTGGGTCGAGGAGCTACCTTCTGTGTTATGGAGCATCAACACCACAACCAATAGGTCTACGGGTTACATGCCTTTCTTCATGGTTTATGGAGCGGAGGCGGTTCTTCCTAGTGACATCCGTCACGATTCGCCCCATGTGATAGCTTATGTTGAAGCTGATAATGAGAAGGCACGTCAGGATTCTTTGGACCTGTTGGATGAAGAGCGGGATCTTGCAGCAGCACGTTCGGCGATTTATCAACAAGATCTCCGACGTTATCACAGCCGCCGGGTTAAAACTAGAACCTTTCAAGAAGATGATTTGGTGCTCTGGCTCATCCAGGACCAGACTGATATGCACAAGTTATCCCCCCTTGGGAAGGACCCTTTGTGGCCAGCAAAAATCTGCACAACGGATCCTACTACCTCATTGATGTTCAAGAGCATGAAGACTCACGTCAATCGGAGGAGGAGACAAAGCGGCCATGGAACATAGCTCTCCTTCGGCCTTACTATACTTAAAGCCATAGGCTCTTCACCTGTACATATTTGTGACAGTGTATATACCATATAATAAACCGGAGCCTTCGTTATAAACGGGGTATCTGTTCTTTCTTATATCATATGTGTGCTTTTCCAAGTTAACGGTCAAAGCGGAGTCTTTGTTAAACCGGCTTTAGCAGTTGCATAAAGATAAAGAAAAATCACTAGGGGGCTTGGTCATGTTTGAACCATAGCTACACCTCTTGATAGGCATTTCAGCCACACAAGGAAAAAATTTGTGGAGCCAAAGAGAGTATGGTACACAGTACAAACTCAAACATAGGCACACGCTGAGCATCGCTCACAAAGTTAATTGGGGGCTCTTTTTTGCAAAACAACAAAGAGTTTGAAAGGACCCTCGTAATTGTCTATCAAGCCACGGCTTGGAAGCCTGGTGTATTCACCTAAAACCCCGGGTTAACCTGCCTTCATCAAGTAAGCCACTCCTATCCAGGTAATCCTGGCATGACCCATCGAACGTGTGACAAGTCAGTCTTTCACAGACCCTGAACTTGTCACAGTTAAAACGATGATTGGTTAGTTGGAGGCCCATCTTAAAAGGCTTTGTTAAATGGTTTAACTCAGAGGCCTGGCAGCCCATTAAAAGCCTCGATTTGGAGCCTGGCAGCTCGTAAAAAGCCTCGCATATTTTCCTATTTGAATTTTGTTTGTTGACAATCATAAGTATTTTTTGATAAATCGGCGTCCTTGACCCGGCTTGCTTTCCAACCACCAGTTGTTGGCACATGCTCAATTATAAACCGTTGGTCATTGACCCGGTCTGGTTTGATTAAATCACCAGTGTTATAAAGAAAATCCGGTGGTTATACCGGTCCGGTTTAATAGATAGACCGACATTATGAAGATGAAATTACCAAACGTATCGGGTTGGTGTTAAACACTTTTGCTGTATACACGTTTGGTCAATCAATGAGGTATGTTCTATACATTATTTTTTGTAGAAACACTTGATTATTCAGCTAAAGTACTATATACTTCTTGGATATTATGACATGTTTAGCGGTAAACCGCTAGACACTTTTAGGTTTTCTGGACCCAGGAAGGCAAGTCATCATAGGCTGTGCATAAAAATATCCCGAAGGGCGGCACAGATTGTCATAAAGCGTTATGAAACATGCTCGATGGCATGGCAGATAAACAAAGTTTCAGCTATCCTATTACATGAGGCTTCAAAGCGGTTCAAACAGTGCCATTGTTTTTCACAGTAGCCATATAAACCGGCGACCAGATCAAGACGCTTCATCACAACAGTTTGACGGTTGCGGATCAGTTGGTGTTGGCACTTCTTCATCCCTCCCCAGCCGCTGGAAATCAAACGTTGACCAGTCGATTCCGGTTAAAGCTTGGAACACTGCCTCCTCATGGATAAGATCAGAAGGGTTAATATCAGGAGCATAAGTGTGCTTACGAATCGGAGGCACAAGTTCTCCGACTTCATGGATATCGGCCGGCTGTCTTTTCCCTTCTGCATCATAAAACGGTTGAAAATGGGACAAATCGGTGTCCTCAGCCAATTTGCTTGCCGCTGGCCGCATCTGTTTGGTTAGCCGCCGAAGATCATCATTGTCAAAGTTTGAACCGTCTTCTTTAACACCTGGATATCCTTTAATGATATCCTCCACTTCAAGGTCTGGAATCCAGGCCTTGGCTCGAATAAGGGCGGTTAATGCTCCTGCCCTCGCAGCGGCTCTTTTCAACTCGCCAATACGCACCGGTAACATGCCCAACTTCTCAAGGGTCTCCTTAATCAACGTTGGCGCCGGTTTGTTATAAGCCGTTGTACTAATGGCTCGCCGAGATCCAGAGTAAGCTGCTCAACCAATGTATATGCCGCTTTGAGCTTCATCCGCATATCTGCACCCAGATGAGTGATCCGAGTTCCTGCCAAAGATTTTATCAACATTTTGGTCAGTTTTAAGATTCATTGACTGGTGCAGCATACATAAGCAGACACTTACCAAAGATAGTAGAGGTCATAGCATTGATTTGGTGCTTCAAACTGGCTAGTTCTTCAACCACCGGTTTCAGGGCTTCCTCGGCATCTACAACTCTTTTGGTCAAACCGGCTTTTTCGGTTTCCCATTCAGCACGGTCTCGGTTGAAGGATTCTTTCAATTTTTCCATTTCGGCCAGGGCCTGTGTCAGCTCCTCTTTGGCTTTTGCAGCTTCGGCTTGTTGAGACTTCACATTTTCTTGCAAGTCAGAGTTTTGGGCATCTTTGCTTCTCAGTTCAGCCTGCAACGTTGAAGGTATATTCAACAAAACAACATATTTATGCACTAAGTATAAAGCATATAACAAGTTATCCACTTCATACTTGGGGGCTAATGCCTATTTGCTCTCAAATACTTCCCTCTATACAAGTCTCCAGAACAATGCAAGCATTATCCTTGACACTTGGGGGCTAATGTACATTTGTTCTAAACTGGCAGTGTGGATTAAAAACCGGATTAATTTGTCAAGTTAAACCGGCCTTTGGGGGCTATGCTGCAGAACGTTATCTAATTTTTCAAACATGAGTCCTATCTATGATTGAGGACACGCCTTCGCAAGGATCAATGATGAAGTGTCACAAAGAACCGGTTTATGATTAACAATCATAAAACGGCTCTTGGAGGCTACTTGGAATAGTATTTCAGCTATAAATCAACGTGCAAGGGAGAAATATTTACCTCGTATCGTTCTTTCATCAAATTCACCAAACCGGCTTCATAATCCCGGTTTGAGTGCAGACGGTTCAAGAAGCCGGAATGAAGCTCATCAGCGTTAAGATGAGCATAGTTTGATAAATTGCTGCTCCATTTTCCTTTATCCCTAGCAATTTGCTCTTCTTTGGCACTATGCTAATCCAAAATGACGGGATGACCAGGAGAGCTGTGGCCTGTTCTAGTAATAATAACATCATCACCTTGGCCTTCAGGATTTTGGTGGATGATGATGGAATTTTAGTGTCTTTCATTGGATTAGCCCGGTTTGGTTCTGCCGGTTCAGTATCAGGGGCGGCAGGCTCGGCATCTGTTGGTTCGTTAGTATGTTGGCCGTCAAGGGGCGGATCATCAAAAGTTGTTTCAGGATGGAGGCCTTCCAGTTCACCAGTCTGCTCTGGTTCACCTCTTGGTTCTTCTTCTTCGGCAACAGGGTCTTCTGGCGGATTGGTGACCCACGCTTTCTTGCTGGGTCTGGCTTTGGCCCTGCAAACAAAATAAAAAAGGGTTAACATCCTGTTCAAAAGATGTAGGGCGCATTGAAAGGAAAGGTTTTTAATAACTCACCCAGCCACAGTTTTCAAAGGGGGGAGTTGAGTTGCTGTCGATTCACCAGAAGAGGAAGGAGGTGTCACCTGATAGTTTGAATCGGACGGATTAAGAGGCTGGCTAAAATAACCTGCCTTGGGATAAGAATGGTCAGAAGTAGGAGAGTCCTCAGACCGGCGCTTCCGAACCGGAGTATCAGGTAAACCGGCAGAGGTGACCTGTTGGCCACTATGCCGGGGTGTCCGGCGAGCTTCATGCTATTGAGTCTTCAAAATAAATGTTGGATCCAAGTGAGCAAGAGGATGAGAAAAGCTTACTTTCCGGATTGTTTGGCAAGTTTTTTGTGTTGGCATAGAGTCTGAACCGGAGGAAAGGGTAATTACCTCTACGTCCTCAGCCTGACTAGCTTCTGCCTCCTCCTAAGGAAGATCATTGTTAACAAGATGCATAAAAAGAGAGCCAAGTGAGTCAAGTTCTACCTCAACTTCTGGGTCATCAGTATCATCATCAAGTTCCATATTAATCCGGTCAGCCATTTTCCGCTTTGACATCCGTTTTACGGCTTTGGTCTTCGGGCGGGTTGGTTTGACCACTTTATCTCCAGTTGGCTTTGCCGCTTTCTCTATGGATTTCCGTTTCCAGAAATGGTCATCACCCTATATATATAAGGAAGAAGGGTTACAACTTGTATAAGTCAAAGATATTAGAGATGAAGAGGAAGTGTAATGCTTATAGCAGGCGGTTTGTTCTTGGTGTAGAAGGGACTCAGACCGGTTTGACTACAGACCAGTTCCGATTCATTCAGAATTTTCTTTACACCTTCGGTAACTTCTTCCTCAGATAATTGGATATTGCAGTGGCGTTGAGGATCGTCCACTTCGCCGGTATATTCGCACATTAAACCGGGACACCGGCTTAGCGACAAGATACTCCAGGATATCCACGCCTGTTAAACCGTTTGCCATAAAGGCCCGGAGCTTGGCAATTTGAGGAGCGTATTTTGCCCTTTCTGAAGAGGTCAGGCGTTGTGGCATTGGGTGAGTATTGGATAATCTATGATCACGGAAGCCGGGGAGGGGATTTTCATCCTCAGGCGAAGTGTCTCTGCAATAGAACCATGTTTGGTTCCATTCCTTTGGGTGGCTATGGTGTTTGGCATGAGGAAATTCCACTTCTTTCCGCTTTTGAACCGAGACACCACCAAGCTCTGTGTTCAGGCCATTCACAAATTCTATGCGCCGATTTAAGTGAAAGAAATCTCGGAACAATTCTGCAGTTGGTTCTTCTTGTAAATAGGCTTCACAGAAGACTTGGAAATTACATAAGTTGGAGACTGAGTTGGGACCAATATCTTGTGGATGCAGTTGGAAGCTGGCAAGTACATCTCGATAAAATTTTGACCCCGGCGGTTTGAAACCACGGCCTATATGGTCAACAAATATTACCACCTCGCCTTGTCTTGGGGTTGGAGGATTCTCTGTTCCTGGAACTCGCCATTTGATCTCAGTTTTCTTAGGCAGAGAGCCGATGCTAACCATCTCATTCAATTGATCCTCAGTAACTCGGGAACGAGCCCAGTTGCAGGCAGTGAATTGTTTGGCCATAGCAAAGTGAACAAACTGAAAATGAAAGGCCGGTTTATAAATTACGCATGATTATACACAAGAGACAAGGGAGTAAGAAACATGCTGATATGATAAATGGTACAACCCGGAGACTAGTATAATGAGAAAGAAAGGTAATGCTAGCACAGGATTGATCAGACACTGTTAAACCAGAGCATAATTATGAAGGTAACATGCTTTTCCAGTTTATCAGAGGGCTAATGGCATAGACTATTTATACAATGGTAAACCGTTTATATTGGTGCGAGGAGAAACAGATCTCACAGGAACATAGAAACAGATCTCACAGTGATGTATAAAACTTTCGGATCTAAAGATAAGACAGAAAAGCAATAATAATTGGATCTTGAAGGGGTGCAGAACTGAAGCAATTTTTGACAGAATAGATCAGTTATTTGTGCATAAGGATTTGTGATGACCATGGTAGGTAAGCTATGGTAAGAGATGCATCAAGCATGAAGTGTCCATCTATTAAAGGAAGAACAGGGAAGAATAGCACTGATGAACTTTGGAGGAACTGCGAACAATGTCGAAACCCTAGAACAGATCTATGGTGAAAAAAGCAGAGAACTTACCGGAGCTAGTGAGGAAGCGGAAGGGCGCCGCAGTATTCTGGTGCGTTCAGGGCGATGCAGCGGCCAAGGTCGGAGCAGAGACGACGGTCGACGGTGGCGGCGGAGCTCCAGAGGCTGAGCGGCACGAGGAAGACAACGTGAAGAGGCACGGGGGGAAACGGTGAAAATGACCCCTCGGTCCTATTTATAAGGAGAAGTGATAAAATGGCAAGTACGGGAATCGAGGAGCCCTAAAAATGGATAAGTTAATAAAGGTGTCACCTCGATGACTGGATATATAGTAAATGAAGGAAATCTCTGACATCAACGGATGGATGACATCAGGGCGGTTTATCGTAATTTCGAAGCATGACGTCACGGCGGTTTACGAGATCAAAGATGAAGATAAGAGAGAATTTTTTTTCTAAAGTATGGAAGATTGATAATGTTGGGGATATTACTACTGGAGGTAAACTGGCCTTATGTAGCCGGGTTGACTCTTTGAAGATTAGAAGCCCATGAAGATGTAAAGATGATGGCGCTTTACGGAGGGCCCAAAGGCGGGTTATAGTCTGTAAATGTAAACCGGCCTAGTCATGTAACTTGTATGGTAAGATAGAAAGAGTGAGGCCAAACCGGATACGTTTATAAACCGGCTTCGGGACTCTATAGCACGGCGGGTGTCAACCTATGTATATAAAGGGATGACCCGGCCGCGGTTTAGGGACAGACAACAACAACTCGAGAGCCAGACAAAGCGGATTCGCTCCCTGGCCTTCGAAACCCTAGCAATACCAATCACAACTAGACGTAGGCTTTTACCTTCATCGAAGGGGCCGAACTCATATAAACTCCCGTGTCCCCTTGTCCGGTTTAACCCCTTTAAGCTAACCCGTTGCGATGGCTCCACGACTAAGTCCTTTCACGAGGACATCTGCCGTGACAAACCCACGACATATTGTGTGCGGGTAACTTTAAGTTTGAAAGATGGTCGTTCGATGAGGCAAATCCGATGGTCCAAAGATGGCAAATTTGAGCACTACTGGCCATTGGATATCATCTAGATTCCACCAGATTTTTCCACATGTATAATCTAGAAGACTCCATGGTTGAACTTAAGCATAATGCACAAACATCAAAACACAAGCACTTCTTATTTGTTCTAGAATCTTCCGTATCAGAATTGCCCAAATGTTTTTCTACATGATTTGCCATTATTTGTTTTTTACTTTATGTCTTACGACGCACAATTCCATGAATCTTAAAATAGATTAGCTTTCTTATAAAAACTAGATGATTTTGAATGAAATGAACTATAAGAATTAAACGAACATCTACATCATGTATATATGACTCAAAGCTAGCATGCTATAATGTGGTATTTATTCATAATTTGGTTGCCAAATCTCATGCGTGCAATGCACGTGTACCTTACTCTAGTCTAAATGGTGTTTGTGTGTGTGTGTTGTGCGTGTTGAGGTGCAAATTGTCTAATTTTTTGGGTACACATTAAGCTTGTTCTTCCGAAATTTCAAGCCGCGCCTTGTTATGCCGAAAATTCAAGCTAGCGTCTCTGTCTATCATGCTGCGAAACTCCCGCCTCTTCAACCCGCGCCTTGTTAGCCCAAAATATTTAAGATATATCTTTGTCTCGTTGTGCTTCGACAACTCCCTCCATCTCAACCCGCGCCTTGCTATTCCGAAATTACAACGCGCGCAAAAACTCCCACCTCCTGTGAAATCCCGACACGCGAAATGCCCGTGGTACCCCTGAACCAAAAAAACTGCCTCAAATCGGTGGGGGTACTTTCGTAACTTACCCCATATTTCGGACAAGCGCGTCTCTAAGCCATGGTTCCCCACTGCCATCCCATCCGCCCACCCATTCGTACACCGAGGCCGCGAAAACCCGTGACGAAACCCCACACCCTGCTCCGTCCGCCACCCAGCCGGAGCCTCTTCCCCGACGATGTCGTCCACAGCAACACCTCGACGTCCCTCATCCACTGTACCGGATGAGGATCCGTCGTCGATCTCATCGTCCCGCCGGTTCAGCCACCCCATCCTCCACCTCCAAGGAGCTGCCCCGACATTCCCCTTGTCTTTCGCGCCACCTCCATTCCCACACCGCCGTCTTCACCTGCACCATCGGAAGAGCATCATCATCACCGTTTCCTCGGATGAAGCTGCGGCCTAATCGGCGCCACCAAAGAGGTTGTAAACTAATCGCTGCATTTTCTTCTTGATTCGATCTCACGGCGCTGCCGGCGCTCGGTCCCGAGCCAACACGGCGCGGCTCCATCCACGGCGGTGTCGCCGACCACTTCCTCCACGGTGTCGCTCCCTCGGCGGCGACGTCCACATTAGTAGGAGCTGCTGCTGCTTTAGCTCTCGCTTGCGCTACTGCTCTGCTCTTGCTCTCGGTCCCCTGCCTGGTCTGCTCTTGCTATTGCTCTTGCTCGCGCTGCTGCTCTCGCTCTTGCTCTTGCTTGCGATGCTGATCCGATTTAGCTACACTTTAGTCAACTGAA
>NC_057794.1:573104193-573128881 GCF_018294505.1 Triticum aestivum
GGTGGCTGGCGGCTCAGGGGGGTGGAGGTTGAAGATGAACCACAGACCCTTGATTTCGTATCCAACGGCTGCAAAATCGACTGACCAGAGATGAAAAAGTCAGTCGACCAACGTGTAGCCTCACCTTGCTAGTGCGTTCGGTTTCGATAGCAAAATTCAGTTTCGACAGCAAAATTCAGTTTCAACAGTTAAATTCAGTTTCGATAGTTAAGTTCAATTTCGACAGTTAAATTCAGTTTTGACAGTTAAGTTCAGAGATGAGCGGCTGATGTATTTTACATCTAGCACTTTGTGGTAATGTATTTTACGTCATGTATTGGAGATGCTATTAGAATTCCACTCATGTTAACGTTGTTCGTTGTCTCTCTTGTCCTGCTTCAGCCTCGGTGTCGATGTCAAAACCGGCGGATCTCGGGTAGGGGGTCCCGAACTGTGCGTCTAGGCCAGATGGTAACAGGAGGCAAGGGACACGAAGTTTTACCCAGGTTCGGGCCCTCTCGATGGAGGTAAAACCCTACGTCCTGCTTGATTAATATTGATGATATTGGTAGTACAAGAGTAGATCTACCACGAGATCGGAGAGGCTAAACCATAGAAGCTAGCCTATGGTATGATTTTTAATGTGTATGTTGTCCTACGGACTAAAACCCTCCGGTTTATATAGATACTGGATAGGGTTAGGGTTACATAGAGTCGGTTACAATGGTAGGAGATCTGTATATCCATATCGCCAAGCTTGCCTTACACGCCAAGGAAAAGTCCCTCCTGGACACGGGACGAAGTCTTCAATCTTGTATCTTCATAGTCCAGGAGTCCGGCTGAAGGTTTAGCCCGGCTATCCAAACACCCCCTAATCCAGGACTCCCTCAGTAGCCCCTGAACCAGGCTTCAATGACGACGAGTCCGGCGCGCAGATTGTCTTCGGCATTGCAAGGCGGGTTCCTCCTCCAAGTACTTCATAGAAGATTTTGAACACAAAGATAGTGTCCGGCTCTGCAAAATAAGTTTCCACTATTGCCATAGAGAGAATAATATTTACACCAATCTAATCTGCTGACGTATTCCGTAGAGTGTCACACCACGGCCAAGCCTTTATCCGAGTCATTTTATTATCCCACCTCAGTGCGTCATGCGAGGCGGTTTCCTTGGCACGTCTTGTTAAAGCAGAGATCGTGTCCCCTTATTCCGGGATTCTCATCAATATGGGCGTGGGTAACCCAACCGCTTCTGGGACTCCTAGATTATAGGCAAGTCCAAACAGACACGGAGAGGACGCTTGATATTCACCCTCTTTATAAAGGGGACAAGGCCTTTATTTTCCCCTTCTGTGATCAATCGAACCCTTCCCCACCTTAAGCTCAAACGCCCGAAGTTCAGGTCAAGTGCTCCGAACCTTCAGTCATGTCCGGATCTAGCCTTCAAGGCCGATGGGTGCCTTCCTCCGTCACGAAAGAAGACATCAAAAAGTTGAGGGAGGCCAGATATCTGACCGCCGAGATTTTGCATCGGCTGCCTCCCCGAGGGCAGGCCGTCCCCACCCCCGAACCTAACGAAAACGTCGTGTTCGTCTCCCACTTCCTCCGAGGTCTAGGCCTTGCTCTGGATCCTTTCGTAAGGGGTTTGATGTTTTACTATGGACTAGACTTTCATGATCTAGCTCTGGACTCCTTTCTTCATATCACGACATTTATTGTCATGTGCGAGGCCTTCCTCTAGGTTACCCCTCACTTTGGCCTATGGCTCAAGACCTTTGAAGTGAGGCCGAAGATGATCGAGGGGCAACATGCAGTGTGTGGAGGTGCCTCAATACGCAAGATGACGGGAGCTCCGTGGCCCAAAGGTTCCATTCCAGAGGTGTCTGAATTGTGGCAACAAGAGTGGTTCTACATCACGGCTCCTAGAAGTGCCAAGTGGGCGGCCGCCCCTGTTTTCCGCTCGGGCCCCCCCACCACAGCTGATGTCATGGATCAGCAAAGGTCTGAGCTGGGGACCAGCCAAGGACGTGCCTATACTGCAAAGCCGCATTCGAGATCTCTTCAATGGAGATTTCAGTTTGGTTGCGGTAATACATGTTATGCTGGTTCGTCAAGTCCAGCCTTGCAAACGCCGACCTCTTCGCCTGTGGGAGTTCAATCCCGAGGGACCGCGTGTCATTCAAAATTTTCTCGGCCTGACGCACGAGGAGATGTACAATTCATTCCTCGGACCTCAGGTGGAGTGTCTGGAAATTACCGAGGACGTGGGCCTGAGTAGTAACCGCGCCGCCGAACAGGTAAGGCATCTTCTGGCCGAACATACTATCTCTCCTTTGTTACGAAGTTATTTCTGAGAGTTCGCTTTTTGACCAGGACTGGCTAACAAAGGCGAAGTTGATTCGGTGTTAGGCCCCCCTCCCTGAGGGTTTGGAAAATCCGGTATTGGAAAAGATGCTCCAGACTACACCTTGCCCGGAGCCCTTGAAGGAAGATACTGTGGAGGATAATGCGGGCGGACGCGGGCCCTCAACGCTGCCCATTCTAGCCGAGGGAGCGAGCATCTCCATGAAGGAAGACGACCAGAAGACGAAAGGACTTTACCCGGGGATTCGGAAGCCGAAGCTTCCAAACGGGAGAAGAAGTCTCCCACAGAGGGTCCCACCTCGGTGGGCGCCGTTGCCGCACAAAGTCCGCGGGGGGATCAATTCTCCCGCGAGTCGTAAGTGACCCGAAATACTTTTAATAGTACAGATATGCCATCTTTTTCTTCAGAGAATAACCAGCGCATATATTTTTGCAGTTCGGGCCTTAGCCCCTCTCAAATGAGCTTGTCTTCAGGGGATCTTCTTCCAGAGATGATGGAGAGCGAAACGCCTCCTCCGGACTCCTCCGCTCCAGAAGCGGGCGACCCTGAAGTGTCGTCGCGGAGGGCCTCTCCGAGTACGGTGAGGCCAGAAGATAATCCCATTGACCCCCGAAGCTCCCAGTGTCCGGCTCCCGAAGAGAGCAAACAAAAGAGTCCGGCACCGTCTGGTGTGCGATCGGATGTTCTGTGGGAGTTGGTGGGGCGAGCGGCCATCTCAGATGAACACCGTGTGCTGATGAACACGGTGATGGAGAGAATATCGTCCGCCGAAAGCGGATTGCATGAAGCTTTTATGAGTCTACTGACAAGCTTTGAGGTACGTAAAAGAATGTATGATAGTCCTGCACATGCTAGGTGTGCCCTGTGTAGATAGTAGCCCCTGAGACTCTGGTTGTCGTCGGAAACGATGATGAACAAAGGATCATATTCCCAGGTAATGACCATACTGCCTCTATGTGCAGGTGATGGAAGCTCCGGTGGCTAGCCGGACTAGCGAGCTTGCCCATTTAGAACGGCAGTTGGATGCGGCAGACGCCGACATCGAGCTTGTTAACAAAAGGATTGACGAGGCGCAGGGTAAGTGTCATTATCTGGTAAACGTCACATAGGAAGAGCAGCATGATGCCAGTATCTTTAATATGTTGTGACTGCAGATGGAGCTGCCACTGTTTAAGACTTACGGGCAGAACTTGCCCGAGCCAAGGAACACGCGAGGTTGGGTAATGCGGCTGCTGTGAAGGCGGCCGAAGAGTTGCAAGCCGAGAAGGCCACACATGGCGAGACCCGAGACAAGATGGCCAAGATGGCTATAGAATTAAAAGCCGCCGCCGACCGTTGCCGGGTTCTTGAAAAGGAAAACCAAGCGAAGGCACCGGACCTTGAGAAGGCTCCTGCGACGAAAAAGGATCTCCGCTCTGCTATGAGGGCAAAGAAGGAGGAGCTGCGAGAAGCTGAGGATATTTTTGCTGGGAAATCCTTTATGTTGCAGAGGAAATTCGGAGATCCACGGTATGCCCCTCTGGATCGGCTGTGGAGTTCGGAGGATGTGTATATGGATTTGGCGGCGAGCGCTGCCGATGCGGCCAAGTACTTCCAGGGTCAGACGGACCGTGAAGTAGACCAGCTGTTTTGGAGACAATTCCATTCTCCCGAGCATCCACTTTCATTGACTGACCAATTAGCCGAATGGGCCGAACTAAATAGGTTGTCCGGACTCTCCATGAGGTCTGTTGTGGATCAGCTATGGCCGGAAAGGTCAAAACCGAGGAGCTATTTCGGCTTGGTGCAGCAGGTCCTTGACGTGGTGCCACGCATTGATGCGATGAGGAGGTCGGCGTGCATAGAGGGCGCACGGATGGCCTTTGCCCGTGTTAAGGCATACTGGGCAGAGATGGATGCTACCAATGTTGCAGCGCGGGATTCGGCTATAGGTCAAAAGGCTGCTGAGCACTACTTTGAAGAAGTTCTTGAGGGTGCCAGTTTGATAGAGACCCAGTGCTCAAAAAATATTATGTTTGAGTGATATGTAATCTCATTGTAAGCGAAATGCTTTTATGAATTTTTATAAGGCTATATTTATACTTTTGCCGGAAAGTAATATGATGCCTCCTGGGCGGTCGTTTATGTATACATGTGTATAACCTGAAAGATTGCAGTCGTCAGCTTCAACCCCCACGCATATAATGCGGAGGTGCTCGCAAAAACACGCGTTCACACTTAACCCAACGTCTTGGTCCTATTAAGGAGGTGATAGCGGAGCGAGCGAGGCAACCGGACTATAATGCTCTAGCACTTTCACTTAGCCATAGGAGTTTGACAGTGGGGCTATTAGATAGCCCCTAGTGGCTCCGCACTCTCCCAATTCCGGGGTGCGTACATGCCTGGCCGGAAAACGGCCCTTCGTTAAGGCGGAGGAATTCTAACATTCCCACAGGTCATGGAGTGGTTGACCAGTCTCACGCTATATCATGACAGTCAGTTTTCGGCTTTCTCTACTGAGGTTCTCATCTGGATGAACCAGGGCACAATCGCAGTAGTTCTCCTGGTGCTACCTTAGACGGCAAGGCGGAACGTAAGGCACCAAAACACAGGAGCCGGGCAAACCCAACATTTGACCAAAGACAATCATTCGGAGCTGATGCATATAGGGCCAAACTCGCGACGCCGAACACTCCCTAAGGTATTTGGTCTTTGTGGTATAAACCAGGCCTAAATAGTGGCCTTTGTAAGAAGCCCCTTGTGTCTAGGTACGCACATTGTTCTGGCGTGGCCACATGCCAGGACGCGAGCATCCTTCTCAACGGTGGATATGTATCAACAAGAGACAGTAAAAAAGGTTTACGCAGGGTCTTAATCTAAAAAGAATCCTTGGAGCGGGTCCCTGCTGCACGTCTGCGCCTGTGTCTCCGTTGTGCCGTATCCTGGACGGGTGTGGCACGATGATCGTCTATAAAAGAGAGGAAGTTAAGTGAAAAAGTTGTCGTGCAAAAAGATAGTTTTTAAAGAAACCATGTATATTTCGAGATGATAAGAAGTTGCCACTTGTCTGCGCGCGTTAAGCCCCTTGTATTGACAAATGGGGGGTGTGACCACTTATTCCGTATAAATAGAGGCACCGGACTTGATTACTTGTATCTGAGGTCTTGACGACCTATTGGATGCTTTCGCTTGTCCGGGCGCCTTTAGTGTGCGGCTGCCAAGGCAACCTCACTCTCTTCGGCGCGCAGAGATCGCTCGATATTTTCGTGCACTATAATGATGCCACGTGGACCGGGCATCTTGAGTGTGAGGGAGGCGTAGTGTGGTATTGCATTAAAGTGAGCGGAAGCTTCACGTCCGAGTAGTGCTTGATAGCCACTTTGAAACGGAGCGATGTGGAAAGTTAAATGCTCGCGACGGAAGTTATCGGGGGAGCCGAATATAACTTGTAGTAGGAGGGAGCCCGTACAACGAGCCCCTGGGCCTGGCGTTACTCCTTTAAAGGTAGTATTGCTATGGCAAATTTGTGTTGGGTCTAACCCATCCCACGGATTGTATCCTGATATATTAGGTTTAGGCTACTGCCGCCGTCCATCAAGACTCTTGTGAAGTGATATCCGCCAATTACTGGGTCTAATACCAGGGCAGCCCATCCTGCGTGTCGGATACTTGCTGAGTAATCGCGATGGTCGAAAGTGATCGGTTGCGATGACCAGTGGCAGGACTTCGTGGTGACAGGCACTTGGGTATATTTTCCTGGGAGTGCCGCGTTGTTTTTTTCCTTGATTACGTGTAACACGTTTACTGTTTTGACTTCTGGTGGAAATTTCTTTTGTTCCCCCGTGTCTTGCTTGGGGGGCTCGTCCTCGTCTTCACTTGGTGTATCCTCCCCCTTGTGTACGGTGTTGAGCTTGCCGGACTGCTTGAAGACCCAACATTATCTGTGGGTATGATTAGCAGGTTTGCCAGGGGTACTATGAATCTGACATACTTGGTCCAGAATTTTGTTGGGGCTGGACAATTCATCCCTGGTGCCTTTAGGGGGCGACTTTTGACCTGGCCGAGAGCTTTTGAATCTGGCATTTACTGCCGTGCCCTTCGTGATGTCTTCTTTATTCCGACATTTGTAATTGCTGTTGTGCCGTGATTTCCCGTTTCCTTCTCTAACTTCAGATGTGCTTGGGTCGCTGGTGCTGCATCTGGCTAGCCAGCTGTCCTCACCCGCGCAAAAGCGGGTCATGAGGTTTGTTAGTGCGGCCATCATTCTCGGCTTATTTTGGCCGAGGTGTCTGGCGAGCCATTCGTCACGGACGCTATGCTTGAAAGCTGCCAAGGCTTCGGCGTCCGGACAGTCGACAATCCGGTTCTTTTTAGTAGGAAACCTGTTCCAATGCTTTCAGGCTGACTCTCCGGGCTTTTGAGTTATATGACTCAAATCGTCCGCATCCGGAGGTCGGACATAAGTCCCTTGAAAATTTGCCCGAAAGGCGTCTTCGAGCTCTTCCCAACTTCCAATGGAGCTTTCGGGTAGGCCTTTGGGCCAGTGACGAGCTGGCCCTTTGAGCTTGAGGGGCAGGTACTTGATGGCGTGGAGATCGTCTCCTCGATCCATATGGATATGAAGGATGTAGTCCTCAATCTAGACCCCAGGGTCTGTTGTTCCGTCGTATGCCTCTATGTTTACGGGCTTGAATCCTTATGGAAATTCGTGGTCCAGCACCTCGTCGGTGAAACATAGGGGGTGTGCGGCACCCCTGTAGCTGGGTGTACCGTGTTGTTCGGATGTTTGTTGTGTTGCATTGTATGCTGGGGCGCGCTTGCGTGGTCCATAGATGGATCTTGTTGCCCCGTCCTTTGGGTGCGAGCCCTCGCATGGGTCGCGTATTGTATTGTGAGCGGCGTTGTATGCCGATCTATGTTGGTAGAGGGGTCGTCTATCCGACCAGGTGGCTGCTTTGGTATTTGTTTGTGGGGGTTCTGAGCCCTCCTCATCGAATTCGGGTAGCAGCTTCCGCTTTGGGTAGCTCTTGGAGGGGCGATTGTCGCCGTACCTTGCTGCAGTGTTGAGTATTTTACTCCATCTGATTTGCAGTGTGTCTTGTGCGGCTTTGAGCCTTTTCTTCTGCTTTTTCAGATTCCTCGCGGTGGCAACAAGCCTTTTACGGGCAGTCTGCTGCTGAAGGTTTAGTCCGGCTATCTGAGCACCCCCTAATCCAGGACTCCCTCACTCGGCGTAGTACAACTCACCGGAGCTGCTCCAACGGCGAAACCCTCCATTACAGCGGAGCAGTACCTCGGGCTCCATCTCTAGACGCCTAAGATCTTCTTCCCCTCCTCCGACAGCCAAGTCAGCCGGAGCATCCTCACCGGCCAACCCAATCACGCTGAGATCGACATGGCTTCGCCAAAGATGTTGTACACTTGTTGCATCTCTTTTTTACTCTACATGTTATATATATTGTCCACTGAGCACTCTTAGTAATGGGAAATACGATTATTTTATCCTACTATATGACAAGCAGTGAGGTACCAGGCAACTTAGCTATCCGTGATGGACTCTCTTGAACGCCATCATTATTTATCTCTGTGCATTTGTCAATGGGCCTGGGAGTTGAGCTAGTATGGCAGTGCCCTGGGTCCAAAGTAATAGAAGTACCACAAAAACATTTTTTAGTGTAGGATTTTCCTTGCTCAAACCTGCCTACTAGAATCGCCAGTGCTTGAAAGGAAAAGTGAATGAAAAACATCAGAATTGGAAAGTTTCCTATGGTACTACTTTTCATGAATTTGGTGCAAAGGAATGGAGCAAAGGAAAACTGTAGGACTTGTTCCTTTAGTGTCTCCTTGAAAGAAAACCCGTAGGAATTCTAATTTCCACTTCTCCTCCTTTTCATATTCCTATTCATCAAGCACAAGACTAAGAGATAGTAGCATAATAGAATTATAACCATACATTTTCTGGTGGTTTGACTTAATCTCACCATGCTTTTTTGCATCCTGTGATCTTCCAGTTGTTGTGAATCAAACACCCAGATTGGCAGAAATCATGTGTTTTTAAATTCTCTGTTTTGCACGTGCATTCCTATCCTATTCCTGTCTATTTCCTATCCCTGCATTTTTAGAATCCTCATATTCAAACAAGCCCTTACTCAATTACTTCTGTTACAGATATGTGTCAAAGAGAACCTTGTGTGGTTTGTCCTGCTCCTGCGGCGCTGTGTTCCACCCCAGCTCAGCTGCTCCAACGATGGAAGGGTTCACCACGGCAGGGATCCGCTCTCCAGACTGTCTTTCGCCGCCTCAGATCTTCTTCCCCGCCGCCGGCAGCCACAGAAACTGCATTACCATCATCAACTGAGCAGATGACCTTGAGGACTACACGGGTCCGCAAGAGAGGTCGCACTCTTCCGTGTCTGCTTACGTTATGCGTCGCTTAATATGATGACATGCTACATTATCTTCGTGTTCACCTATTAGACTCCGAGTCAGGTCCAAACTAATGCTGAAACTTGAGTTTTTAAATGGTTGTGGGGTACATATTGGGGCAGCAATCAGTACTATCTGTCTACTATTTGGTTAATCTCTGGTGTCTACTATGAGTTTCATGTTGGGTGCAAACAAACAATAAAGGAGCCATTATCTATATTTTTTTAACTAAAGCTATTATCTGCCTGTTATCATTGGTTTTGGGTCTATCCACATTCTGCATGCACTCCTTACATAATCTCACTATGTTTTATTCCTATGCATGCCAGTTATTGTACAGAATGGAACTGATCATGTAGAGCAAAAGAGACGAGCCTTGCGTGGCAATAAAATTTCATGAAGACATCGTTCCATGGTGGGCGCAAAGGCAGCCCCCCTCCACCCATTTCGGATCGTAATCAAGAGGAAGATAACTGTTCTGAGGGGGATTCAGAAGGAGAAGACCATCCCTATTTACCCCATGAGGTCTTCGCTCTAACTTGGCATGCTGATGTTGGTAATATCATGCATATGGTGCCTTGCATTGCTTACTGTATACATTAAAGATGTCATCTGCTTAGTTTAGACATGCTTTGTGTCAATGCCATCTGTTTAGTTTCTTTATCGTATATGTGAATCATGCAATGCCATCTTGTCTAGCCAGGCATCATATATGTGAATTTTGCAATGCCACCCTGGTTAGCCAGTCATCTTATATGTGAATTATATCATTCCATAATTTTTTATTACATGTTAAATTTGTCAACAATTTTAGTACATTCAATTACTCTTCCTGTGCATCAGCCATTCGGCACGGTCATGGAAAAATCTGGAGTGGAAACAAGGTCTTCAGAGCAGACAATGCCATCTGACGAAGCGCATGTCTTGCTGGTTACCGATAGCTCCTCAGAGGAGGATTGAGAGACAGATGACCAGTCATATCCCCCCCCGAGGTGCATGCCCTAACTTGGCAGGGTTATGTTGCTCATATCGTGCGTATGGTATCTTGCATTGCTATATCATTTGCTTAGTTTAGACATGCTTTGTGTGAATGCCACCTGTTTAGTGTCTAATTACCATATATGTGAATTATGCAATGCCATCTTGTTGCAAGACATTATATATGTGAATTCTGCAATGTTATCTTGTTGCAAGGCACTATGTATGTGAATTATGCAATGCCATGCTATTTAGGCAAGCGTCATATATGTGAATTATATCATGCTGTCCTTTTTTTGTATTTCTCATTGCTTTTGTCGATAATGTTTGTATATTCAACTGCTCTTCCTGTGCATCAGCCATTTGAATTGGTGATGGAGAAATCTGGAGTGAAAACAAGGTCTTCAGAGCAGACAATGCTACCTGCTGAAGCAGATATCTTGCTGGTTATAGATAGCTCTTCAGAGGAGGATTCAGAGGCAGATGACCAGTCCTATTATCCCCCTGAGGTGTATGCTCAAACTTGGCAGGGTTATATTACTCATATAATGCATATGTTGTATTGCAATGCTTAGTTTTTACATCATATACACAATATTGAATGCCATCTCCTTAGTTGACACATCATATATGCGATTGCCCTCTGCTCACTTCCTTAGTGTATAAATCATATATTTGAATTATGTCATGCCATGATGTTTACATAGACAGCATGTATCTGAATTATGGCATGCCAACCCATTTTCTAAAGACATAATATAGTTATATCATCTCATCCTGTTTACATAGTCATCATATTTTAAATTATGTCATTCTATCCATGAATTATATCATGCCATCATGTTTCCATCGACGACATGTTTGTGATTTATGGCATGCCAACCACTTTAATAGACACATCGTATAGTTATATCATGTCATCCTGTTTACATAGTCATCATATTTTGAAGTATGTCATTCTATCCTGTTTAGTTAGCCATCATACATGTGAAATTGTGTCATGCTATCCTGTTTAATTAGCCATCATATATGTGAAATTATGTCCTGCTATTCCGTTTGCTTAGACAACATAAATGTGAATTATTTCATGCCCTGTTTTCTTTCCTACTATCCATTGCACCTGTCTATCTTACAATGTCTGTACATTCAATTACTTTTCTTGTTTATCAGCCATTTCAATTGGAGGGAGTGATGGCAGTATCTGTGGGAGTAAAAACACGGTCTTCAGAAAAGATCGTGCTACCTGTCGATGCAGATAGAACCACGGTTGTACTTGCCCAAGAACCAGCCCCACCACACATAACCCACACTCATGCAGATTGTACCCCTACCCAGTTGGACGGAGAACCAACTACACCCCTTCTAACCCCAACCCCAGCAGATAGACACCCAGTTCCCGTTGACACACCACCGTCTGCACCACAGAGCACCCAAACACGAGCAGTTAGTAAGGCAACTGCAGTGCCCAAATCACGAGGACCAGCACTCTGAACCCGAAGTCAACGCTTAAAGCAGAAGAAGAATTGTTCTCAGGTCAGGTTCCGTAGCTATGGTTCATACTACTTTGCTCTTGCATCACTATATTTACTGATACCAACTAATTTCAAATTTGAAGGATGCAATTGAAACTCCAATGGCGCAACAAGTATGTTTTAAACCTGTTTCATCAACGTGTTTGGCTGTTTGCTATTGTCACTTTCTCTATGTTGATTTTAGTTTCAATTGAATAAACAGTTATGTTCTCATGCCATGCACATTACAAGTGTTGTTATTGCTGTGTAGTTTCTCACACTTATATCCTGTCTATGCTGCTTTGTCTTAAATAGATATGATTCGAACTGTATCTATCTTGATTTGGCAACATAAACTAGAATGATATAGACCATACAGTGACCATACTACATAGATATATGTTTGTTTCATGCTGTTATCCTGTCCACCTTACTACTGAACTGGTTTACCAAAATGAGTTTCATATACTACATTGTAAACCTAAGATGTGTTTGTTTGTTTCTCTTTTAGAACGCGGATAAAATATTGGACAAGAGTACCCTGTTATGCAATGGTAAAGGAAGTAATGCAGATAAGGTTCAAGATAGTGAGACATTCCTGTTGTTCTCCAAGAAAGCCGATAAAAACTATATTGAAGACACTGAGACAACCCCAAAGTCCTGTCTTGATGTAGTGTTCGAGTTACTGGCTACCACTGCTGGCACCAGCTCTTCGAACTCGTTGCGAGAATCAGTTCAGCTTCTTGAGTCTCAACTTCAAGTTGAAAGACATCGATCAGATGTTATGCGACAGGAAGCTGAAGGACTGAAGAAGTCCCTGCAGAATTCAGATGCATACTTTCTGGTGCAACAGCAAGCGCTGGAGGACTTAAGCGCCAAACAAGAGAAAGTTAATAAGCTTGCTAAGAATATTGCCAGCATTATGGGTAATATTGTTTCTTGAGCTCTTCTAAAGTGGTTTCAGTTCTGGACTTGTTTTGCTGCGGCGTTTATATGCTGTTGTGTTCCCTATATTTTCACTGGTGGCGAACATTGATGCCCAGTGGATGTAATATGTGTAATAGCCATGATATCCTAGTGTAAGTTGCTTGCTTATTTATTTCCTTGTTGTCTTGTTTATTTGTTTGCTTGTAGTCAGTGCAGTTCTTTTTCTGCGGTTTGCTAGTGGCTGCAATAACCTATTTTTTAAAACTAGGCCACAATAACCATGGGCTAATATATACCGTAGTGACACTGGGCCTCCTACGGGCCGTAGAAACAGTGGGCCTTCTAGGGCCGTATAAACAGTGGGCCTTCTACGGGATGTAGAAACAATGGGCCTTCTACGAGCCGTAGAAACAATGGGCCTTCTACGGGCCGTAGAAACAATGGGCCTTCTATGTGTCGTACCATCAATGGGCCTTATACGGGCCGTATGATCGATTGGCCAAACATGGGCCAAACAGACTGCATTCTGGCCATACACGGGCTAGAGCTGGAATCATCCGTTCATGGGCTGACCATAACGGGCCATCGTTAATAGGCCGTATTTGATGACGCTATGAAAACGGCCCAATGTATTAACGGACCACAAATGGGCCGACTGTAACCACAGGCTGAATTTGGCCCACAAGTAGAAAATGACAGTAATGGGCCGTAAGTAAAAGAATGCTGGAAAATAGCCCAAGAATAAATGGGCTCTGAGAAGGCCGAAAGATAACATGGGCTGGAAACGGCCCAACGGAATAACGGGCCGTTAATGGGTATAAAGTGATACACTGTTCTTTACGGGCCAGTTTCACCACGGGCTGTTAATGGGTGTAAACTGATACACTGTTCATTATGGGCCAGTTTCACCACGGGCCGTTAATAGGCCAAGCGTTACATAGGGCCTCATATGGGCCGAAGGACGTCATGGGCCATACATGGGCCAGAAGTGAAAATGGGCTGGAATCATATTGGATGGCCCAGATGACGCTACTGGGCCTAATTCGAATAGGGCGTAACGAGCCTTGGGTTAGCGGGCTGTAAATGGGCTATATGCCAACATGACGTTAACAAGCTTTCCATGGGCCGGCCCGCCACCTTTTGACCAAGTCAAATGGGCCGGCCTTTTCACAGGAATGGGCCTCTGTTGGGCCGTGCCACGTGTCGACGTATCATAGGCGCCTTCTGTCCAATGAGTGGATGACACCTGTCCCAGCGATGAGCCGACACGTGTTTCCTCCAGCCAATGATGATTTTACACGTGGAAAATCCCCATTGGTTGGGGCTGTTAACGGGTTATCGGATCCAAAACCCAACCAGATAGCTTAACAGCGTTCCATTACAGTGGATGCCACGTATCGGTCACCCTTGACGAAAGCACTTCTGTGACGCGCGATTTATCGTCATGAAAGTGGACACTTCCGTGATGATAATTTTGGTAATGTCATGGCACACTTCTACGACAGCACAGGTATGACTATCTTGATTCTTTCATAAATTTGTCATGGATGTACATGCATGAAAGAAAACGGGACCTACTGTGACAAACACGTATCATCACGGAAGTGTATTTTTTTTTGTAGTGTATCATCACAATAATTATCATAAGTAGAAACTTTGTTCTCATCATAATCAATTGAAACCTCTTCCAAGATAGTGGAATCATTACTAAATAAAGTCATGACCTCTCCAAATCCACTTTCATAATTATCATAATAAGTAGGAGGCATGCTATCATCATTATAAATTTGCATACCAAAACTTGGGAGACTAAAAATATCATCTTCATTAAACGTAGCATCCCCAAGCTTGGGATTAACATTAATTGCAGCAAATTTATTCTCAAAAACATCATCTTCATCAAACATAGAATCCCCAAGCTTGGGCCTTTTCATATCATAAGCATAATCACTTTCATCATTAATAGTATGGATAGCACCAATAGTATAGCAATTATCATATTCTTCCAAGCAAGTGCCAAAAAGATTTTCAAGATCATAAGAAGTATCATTATCTTGCCAATCATAATCATCACAAGGAGTAATAGGAGCAACATCATTTGGGAGAGATACCTTTTTACCTCTCTTCTCTTTTATTTTCTTCTTCTTCACCACATCATGTGTGGGTTCAATCCTCTGTTGGGAGCTCCTTATTAATGAGATTGGTTGAATAGAAGGCTCCTCCTCGTTACCTGATTCATCATAAGAAATAATAGGAGGATATTGGGAAGTCTCTTCCCTTTCATTAGTATTCTCTTCATCTTCTATTTTTTTTCTTTTCTTTATGTAATTGGCAATATAAGGATTTTCAATGCAATTCACCGCACAATACATATAAATTTATTCTAGATCAAAATCAAGAACTTTATAATGGGCAAATTCTGGAAGATGCTTAGTTATACGCTTCATATCTTCGTAACCCTTAAGCAAACTAAGTTCATATAATGTGCAAGGGAAATCAAGTCATCACAATTTTTGGACACGATTAGATCATGAAACAATTTGCATCAGATAGTTAAATGACCCCGTTCATTGCAAAGTTCACAAGTATGGCAAAGAAAATTTAAATTTTCAGCACAACCATCTAGCCTTTATTGCAACAATTTAGTTTCTAAATTCTTATGCCTCTTGCAATATCTATCTTCCCTATTTGGTGTGTACATGCAAACCCAATGCACTCCACAAAAATTGACATGTTTACATGAGACATTTTCATCATAACTAGTGCAATCATCATTAGTACTATGGATATTCAAGGAGTTCATACTAACAACATTGCAATCATGCTCATCATTCAAAGATTTAGTGACAAACATTTTAATGCATTCTTCTTCTAACACTTTGGCACAATTTTCCTTTCCATCATACTCACGAAAGATATTAAATAGATGATGCGTATGAGGCTACTTAATTCCATTTTTTGTAGTTTTCTTTTATAAACTAAACTAGTGATAAAACAAGAAACTAAAAGACTTGATTGAAAGATCTAAAGATATACCTTCAAGTGCTAACCTCCCCGGCAACGGTGCCGGAAAAGAGCTTGATGTCTACTACACAACCTTCTTCTTGTAGAAGTTATTGGGCCTCCAAGTACACAGGTTTGTAGGACAGTAGCAAATTTCCCTCAAGTGGATGACCTAAGGTTTATCAATCCGTAGGAGGCATAGGATGAAGATTGTCTCTCTCAAGCAACCCTGCAACCAAATAACAAAGAGTCTTTTGTGTCCCCAACACACCCAATACAATGGTAAATTGTATAGGTGCACTAGTTCGGCGAAGAGATGGTGATACAAGTGGTATATGGATAGTAGATAATGGTTTTTGTAATCTGAAAATATAAAAACAGCAAGGTAACTAATGATAAAAGTGAGCACAAACGGTATTGCAATGCGTTGAAACAAGGCCTAGGGTTCATACTTTCACTAGTGCAAGTACTCTCAACAATAATAACATAATTGGATCCATAACTATCCCTCAACATGCAACAAAGAGTCACTCCAAAGTCACTAATAGCTGAGAACAAACGAAGAGATTATGGTAGGGTACGAAACCACCTCAAAGTTATTCTTTCCAATCAATCTGTTGGGCTATTTCTATAAGTGTCACAAACAGCCCTAGAGTTCATACTAGAATAACACCTTAAGACACAAATCAACCAAAACCCTAATTTCACCTAGATACTCCAATGTCACCTCAAGTATCCATGGGTATGATTATATGATATGCATCACACAATCTCAGATTCATCTATTCAACCAACACAAAGTACCTCAAAGAGTGCCCCAAAGATTCTACCGGAGAGTCAAGACGAAAACATGTGCCAACCCCTATGCATAGGTTCATGGGCGGAACCCGCAAGTTGATCACCAAAACATACATCAAGTGGATCAATAGAATACCCCATTGTCACCATGGGTATCCCATGCAAGACATACATCAAGTGTTCTCAAATACTTAAAGACTCAATCCGATAAGATAACTTCAAAGGGAAAACTCAATCCATTACAAGAGAGTAGAGGGGGAGAAACATCATAAGATCCAACTATAATAGCAAAGCTTGCGATACATCAAGATCGTACCACCTCAAGAACACGAGAGAGAGAGAGATCAAACACATAGGTACTGGTACATACCCTCAGCCCCGAGGGTGAACTACTCCCTCCTTGTCATGGAAAGCACCGGGATGATGAAGATGGCCACTGGAGAGGGATTCCCCCTCCGGCAGGGTGCCAGAACGGGTCTAGATTGGTTTTCGGTGGCTACAGAGGCTTCTTGCGGCGGAACTCCCGATCTATTGTGCTCTTCAAAGTATTTAGGGTATATGGGTATATATGGGAGGAAGAAGTACGTCGGTGGACCTCCGGGCTGTCCATGAGGTAGGGGGCGCGCCCCCACCCTCGTGGGCAGCCCAGGACTCTCCTGGTCCAACTCCGATACTCCGTGGGCTTCTTCTGGTCCCAAAATAAGTTCCGTGAAGTTTCAGGTCAATTGGACTCCGTTTGATTTTACTTTTCTGCGATACTCTAAAACAAGGAAAAAAACAGAAACGGGCACTGGGCTCTAGGTTAATAGGTTAGTCCCAAAAATCATATAAAATAGCATATAAATGCATATAAAACATCCAAGGTTGATAATATAATAGCATGGAACAATCAAAAATTATAGGTACGTTGGAGACATATCAGCAGCCATGTAAAACTTGCAACAACAAAGTAGAGGACGTCTAACTTGTTTTTGCAGGGTATGTTTGTAACGCCCCGAGACCAATGTGCCAGTTGTCGTCCAGTTATTCGCCGTCATTGCCATGTCATTTGCTTGCGTGTTGCATCTTATCATGTCATCATGTGCATTGCATCATCATATTTTCAAAACTTGCATTCATCTCGGTCTCCTCGTTTCGTCTGTTGTCCGTTCTGAGCCCAGACACACTTGCACGCGCCCGCGGCATGTCCGGTTAATTATTTTATAAGTGGCCGGAAAATGTTCTCGGAATGGGTTGAAAGTTGGCGTGCGGTGTTGTTATGTTGTTAGTAGGTCGCCCGCCAAGTTTCATCGCATTCGGAGCTCGTTTGATAGCCCAACCGTTAAACTATAGCCGCAATATAGCCGGTCTAACGTCAGTCGTTTTCGGTCTCCAGAAACAGATGCCGGCCCTCTCTCTCTTCTCCCCCTCGCAGTCTCGCCACAGCCCACCTAGTCGATCCTCCTTCCCCTCTTCGCTTCCGGAGTTGCCCAATGCGACCGCACGGTCCGAAACCCTCTCTGCACAGTGCATCGAACCCCTCACGTGCGCGCCCAAAATTGTCCCGGACCCGACCCGGGCAGTCGTCACCGTTGGATCTGGATCATCCCCAAACGTCTACAAAACGTCACCGTTTTCTTATTTGGGCTTCCTAGCTATTTTATTCGCGATCGCCTGATTACGATCGGACGGACGAGGTAGCCCCTAACCTAATCTGTGATGTATTTATACTCCACTCCTAGTCTTTTTGGACAAACCCTAAAATCTAGGAGATGTGTCCCGTTGCGCGCCGCCGCTTTCCAAATCCACATCGGGATCTCCTCCCGCAACAACCGCACCTCCACCTCATTCTCAGCGCCGGTCCAACCAGCGCTCGCCCTACCACCATCGGCTCATCCAGCCGCCGCTCCAGCAGGACCCCGCACCCCCGCTCCATCCCTCCTTTCTCCCTGTTCATCTCGTTGCTTCCTCCCTTCTCAAATCTCTCTATTTTCTCTCTTTCTACAGGAACGTGAGGAGGCCATAGAAGCCGTCCTTCCGTACCTCGTCTCCGGCCCCTGCCCGCCAGAGTCGTGCCTCCCTAGAACCGTGGCTGTGGAGTCGGTTAACAGTCTCGCCGTGCCCGCCTTGCCTCGCTCATCATCGTCGCCAGAAACTCCAAGCCGCCTCCCAGTTCGAACCCTTCGTCGTGGATCGATTCCATGGCGCATGTCTTCCGCCGGAGCAGCCCGCCCTCAGACCGTCCTTGCTCCTTCCCGTCTCCCCTGCAGCTTCCTCTCCTTCCTTCTCTCTCTCACGATCTCTCTCTCATGGCGTTCGCAGGTAGAGCCATCTCCTCCCAGCACCAAGCCGCCGTGTCGCCGCCCATGGAGCTCCACCACCCACCGGATCCGGTGCCCCAAGGCACGATCCGTCTGTTCCAGCCGCCGTCGGACCGGCAAGTCCCTGCGCCTCTTCCGCCGGAGCAGCCCGTCCTGCAGTCCCCTGCCTCCGTCGTGCCCTGCTTCTGCTCCTCCCGCTCGTCTCTGTGCGTGAGGAGAACGAGCGAGGCAACCGCTCGCGTTGACCGCGTCTGCTCGACCGTGCCCCCTGGGCCGCCTCCACCATCTAGCGCCAAGGCCCAGCACGCCTCCCTTGTTCACCATCGGCCTGGGCCTTGGGCCGAAGTGAGCAGTTCCCCTCCAGTCCCTCTACCCTGTGCATGTTGGGCTAGCCTCTGTTTCAGCCCAGTGTAGTTTTTTTTAGATCTGTGATTTTGTCTATTTTCCAGGGTATTGCAGTTTTACAGAAAACCCCTTGAACTTCATACATTTAATAACTTCTCAACCGTGCATCTTTTGCAAATAACTTATATATGAAACTTGCTTAGATTTTCATCTAGTTTAATAATATGCAACTTTCATATATGTTTAAAATGTTTAAAATGCTGTTTGTTTAAATTTGCTTAAATAACCTGTTAAAATGTTTTAATTCATAACTAAATAACCGTAGCTCCAAACCTAACAAATTTTATATGTAAATGGGGTAGAAAAATGCCTAGTTTAACATGGTGTACTTGTTTTGCATGCCTAACAACTCTAAAATTATGTTTAGGGCAGATCAGTACCAAACCTAATACATGCATATGAGGAGTTTCCGGAATTGTTGTTCGTTGTTTCCGGCCTCATTTAAACTTGACTAGATAGGTAGTTTTAATTTGCTTCACCCTCTTGCCATGCTAAGAACATTTAATCTTGTTGGGTACATAAACGAGAGAGAACCAAATAAGTCATGTTGTGTTTTGTCAATATGCATCCCGATGCATATTGAGCTCCATTTAACTTGTAGTATTGTTTGTGCATGTTGCCATGACATGCCTCATTAAACCGGACATGCATCATACTTGGTTGTGCATCATGCCATGTCTATGTGGTGGTTGTTTACTATGTTGTGTGCTTCTTTCCGGTGTTTGCTTCTTCGGGTTGGATTCGATTACGTCGCGTTTGTGAGGACCCGTTCGTCTTCGCCCGTGTGTCTTCTTCATGACGCGTTCTTCTTCCTTGCGGGATTTTAGGCAAGATGACCATACCCTCGAAATCACTTCTATCTTTGCTTGCTAGTTGCTCGCTCTTTTTCTATGCCTATGCTGCGATACCTACCACTTGCTTATCATGCCTCCCATATTGTTTGAACCAAGCCTCTAACCCACCTTGTCCTAGCAAACCATTGTTTGGCTATGTTACCGCTTTGCTCAGCCCCTCTTATAGCGTTGTTAGTTGCAGGTGAAGATTGAAGTTTGTTCCTTGTTGGAACATGGAGATGTTGTTCCTTGTTGGAACATGTTTACTTGTTGGGATATCACAATATATCTTATTTATTTAATGCATCTATATAATTGGTAAAGGGTGGAAGGCTCGGCCTTATGCCTGGTGTTTTGTTCCACTCTTGTCGCCCTAGTTTCCGTCATATCGGTGTTATGTTCCCAGATTTTGCGTTCCTTACGCGGTTGGGTTATAATGGGAACCCCTTGACAATTCGCCTTGAGTAAAACTCCTCCAGCAATGCCCAACATTGGTTTTACCATTCGCCACCTACCCCTTTTCTTTCCCTTGGGTTCTGCAGACTCAAGGGTCATCATTATTTTAACCCCCCTGGGCCAGTGCTCCTCTGAGTGTTGGTCCAAACTGTCAGCTGCCGGTGGCCACCAGGGGCAACTCTGGGTTGGCCTACCCGTACCTAAGACAATCTGAGTGTGCCCTGAGAAAGAGATATGTGCAGCTCCTATCGGGATTTGTCGGCACATTCGGGCGGTGTTGCTGGTTTAGTTTGACCTTGTCGAAATGTCTTGTAACCGGGATTCTGAGTTTGATCGGGTCTTCCCGCTAGAAGGAATATCCTTCGTTGACCATGAGAGCTTGTCATGGGCTAAGTTGGGACTCCCCTGCAGGGTTTTGAACTTTCGAAAGCCGTGCCCACGGTTATGGGCAGATGGGAATTTGTTAATGTTCGGTTGTAGAAAACCTGAAGTTGACCTTAATTAAAATACATCAACCGTGTGTGTTACCGTGATGGTCTGTTCTCGGCGGAGTCCGGGAAGTGAACATGGTGTTGGCGTAATGCTTGACGTAGGTTGTTCTAGGATCACTTCTTGATCATAGTTGTTCGACCATGCTTTTGCCTTCTCTTCTCGCTCTCATTTGCGTATGTTAGCCACCAAATATGCTAGTCGCTTGCTGCAGCTCCACCTCATACCTTTTACCCTACCCATAAGCTTAAATAGTCTTGATCGCGAGGGTGTGAGGTTGCTGGGTACCCGTGACTCACAGATACTTCCAAAACCAGCTTGCAGGTGCCGATGAAGATCAAAGGCACAAGATGATGATGGACATACCATATCACTTATATTGATTGCATGTGATGTTTATCCTTTATGCATCTTATTCTGCTTTGTTTGACGGTAGCATTATAAGATGATCTCTCACTAAATTTTAAGGTAAAAGTGTTCTCCCTGAGTATGCACCGTTGCCAAAGTTCGTCGTGCGGAGACACCACGTGATGATCGGGTGTGATAAGCTCAACGTTCATCTATAGCGGGTGTAAGACAGTTTTGCACATGCAAAATACTCAGGTTAAACTTGACAAGCCTAGCATATGCAGATATGGCCTCGGAACACTAAGACTGAAAGGTCGAGCATGAATCATATAGTAGATATGAGCAACATAGTGATGTTCACCATTGAAAACTACTCCATTTCACGTGATGATCAGTTATGGTTTAGTTGATATGGATCATGTGATCACTTTGATGATTAGAGGAATGTCTATCTAAGTCGGAGTTCTTAAGTAATATGATTAATTGAACTTAAATTTATCATGAACTAAGTACATGATAGTATTTTGCTTGTCTATGTTATTGTAGATAGATGGCACGTGCTGTTGTTCCATGGAATTTTAATGTGTTCCTTGAGAAAGCAAAGTTGAAAGATGATGGTAGCAATTACACGGACTGGGTCCGTAACTTGAGGATTATCCTCATTGCTGCACAGAAGAATTACATCCTGGAAACACCGCTGGGTGCCAAACCCGCTGTAGGAGCAATGCCAGATGTTATGAATGTCTGGCAGAGCAAAGCTGATAACTACTCAATAGTTCAGTGTGCCATGCTTTACGGCTTAGAACCGGGAATTCAACGACGTTTTGAACGTCATGGAGCATATGAGATGTTCCAGGAGTTGAAGTTAATATTTCAAGCAAATGCCCGGATTGAGAGATATGAAGTCTCCAATAAGTTCTAAAGCTGCAAGATGGAGGGGAATAGTTCTGCCAGTGAACATATACTCAGAATGTCTGGATATCATAACCACTTGACTCAGCTGGGAGTTAATCTTCCAGTTGATAGTGTCATTGACAGAGTTCTTCAATCTCTGCCACCAAGCTACAAGAGCTTTGTGATGAACTATAATATGCAAGGGATGGATAAGACAATTCCCGAGCTCTTCGTAATGCTAAAGGCTGCGGAGGTAGAAATCAAGAAGTAGCATCAAGTGTTGATGGTCAACAAGACCACCAGTGTCAAGAAAAAGGTAAAGGGAAGAAGAAAGGGAACTTCAAGAAGAACGGCAAACAAGTTGTTGCTCAAGAGAAGAAACCCAAGTCTGGACCTAAGCCTGAGACTGAGTGCTTCTACTGCAAAGGGAGTGGTCACTGGAAGCGGAACTGCCCCAAGTATTTGGCGAATAAGAAGGATGGCAAGGTGAACCAAGCTATATGTGATATACATGTTATTGATGTGTACCTTACTAGAGCTCGCAGTAGCACCTGGGTATTTGATACTGGTTCTGTTGCTAACATTTGCAACTCGAAACAGACGGATTAAGCGAAGACTGGCTAAGGACGAGGTGACGATGCGCATGGGAAATGATTCCAAAGTCGAAGTGATCGCCGTCGGCACGCTACCTCTACATCTACCTTAGGGATTAGTTTTAGACCTGAATAATAATTATTTGGTGCCAGCGTTAAGCATAAACATTATATCTGGATCTTGTTTGATGCGAGACGGTTATTCATTTAAATCTAAGAATAATGGTTGTTCTATTTATATGAGTAATATCTTTTATGGTCATGCACCCTTGAAGAGTGGTCTATTTGTGTTGAATCTCGATAGTAGTGATACACATATTCATAATGTTGAAGCCAAAGATGCAGAGTTGATAATGATAGTGCAACTTATTAGTGGCATTGTCGTTTGGGTCATATTGGTGTGAAGCGGATGAACAAACTCCATATTGATGGACTTCTGGAATCACTTGATTATGAATCACTTGGTACATGCAAACCATGCCTCATGGGCAAGATGACTAAAACACCGTTCTCCAGAACAATGGAGCGAGCAATAGACTTGTTGGAAATCATACATACTGATGTATGTGGTCTGATGAATATTGGGGCTCGCGGTGGGTATCGTTATTTTCTTACCTTCACAGATGATTTGATCAGATATGGGTATATCTATTTAATGAAACATAAGTCTGAAACATTTGAAAAGTTCAAAGAGTTTCAGAGTGAAGTGGAAAATCATCATAACAAGAAAATAAAGTTTCTACGATCTGATCGTGGAGGAGAATATTTGAGTTACGAGCTTGGTCTACATTTGAAACAATGTGGAATAGTTTCGCAACTCTCGCCACCCGGAACATCACAGCGTAATGGTGTATCCGTGATACGTCTCCAACGTATCTATAATTTTTTATTGTTCCATGCTATATTATATCCTGTTTTGGACATTATTGGGCTTTATTATACACTTTTATATTATTTATGGGACTAACCTATTAATTGGAGGCCCAGCCCACAATTGTTGTTTTTTGCCTATTTCAGAGTTTCGCAGAAAAAGAATATCAAACGGAGTCCAAACGGAATGAAACCTTCAGGAACATGATTTTGGGAACAAACGTGATCGAGAGGACTTGGACCCTATGTCAAGACATCAACCAGGAAGGCACGAGGTAGGGGTGCGCGCCTACCCCCCGACGTGCCCTCCACCCTCGTGGGGGCCATGTTGCTCCATCGATGTACTTCTTCCTCCTATATATACCTACGTACCCCCAAACTACCAGATACAGAGCCAAAAACCTAATTCCACCGCCGTAACTTTCTGTATCCACGAGATCCCATCTTGGGGCCTTTTCCGGAGCTCCGGAGGGGGTATCGATCATGGAGGGCTTCTACATCAACACCATAGTTATTAGCTAGATGGCTTCTTCTCTCTTTTTCGATCTCAATACAAAGTTCTCCCCCTCTCTTGTGGAGATCTTTTCGATGTAATCTTCTTTTGCGGTGTGTTTATTGAGACCGATGAATTGTGGGTTTATGATCAAGTTTATCTTTGAACAATATTTGAATCTTCTCTAAATTCTTTTATGTACAATTGGTTATCTTTGCAAGTCTCTTCGAATTATCAGTTTGGTTTGGCCTACTACATTGATCTTTCTTGCAATGGGAGAAGTGCTTAGCTTTGGGTTCAATCTTGCGGTGTCCTTTCCCAGTGACATTAGGGGCAGCAAGGCACATATTGTATTGCTGCCATCGAGGATAACAAGATGGGGTTTATATCATATTGCATGAGTTTATCCCTCTACATCATGTCATCTTGCTTAAAGCGTCACTCTGTTCTCTTGAACTTAATACTCTAGATGCATGCTGGATAGCGATCGATGTGTGGAGTAATAGTAGTAGATGCAGGCAGGAGTCGGTCTACTTGTCTTGGACGTGATGCCTATATACATGATCATACCTAGATATTCTCATAACTATGCTCAATTCTGTCAATTGCCCAACAGTAATTTGTTCACCCACCACAATATTTACGCTCTCGAGAGAAGCCACTAGTGAAACCTATGGCCCCGGGGTCTATTTTCCATCATATTAATCTTCCAATACTTAGTTATTTCCTTTTCCATTTATTCTACTTGTATATTTATTTCCCTTTATCATAAAAATACCAAAAATATTATCTTATCATATCTATCACATCTCACTCTCGTAGGTGACCGTGAAGGGATTGACAACCCCTTTATCGCGTTGGTTGCGAGGAGTTTATTTGTTTTTGTAGGTGCAAGGGACTCGTGCGTGGCCTCCTACTGGATTGATACCTTGGTTCTCAAAAACTGAGGGAAATACTTACGCTGCTCTGCTGCATCACCCTTTCCTCTTCAAGGGAAAACCAACGCAGTGCTCAAGAGGTAGCAAGAAGGATTTTTGGAGCCGTT
>NC_057794.1:573129237-573161073 GCF_018294505.1 Triticum aestivum
ATCTCCCGCACTACATTATTTGCCATTTTCCTCTCGTTTTCCTCTCCTCCACTTCACCCTTGTCGTTTTATTCGCCCTCTCTCTCTCCGTCCTCCTCCTCTTTCTCTATTCGCCTCTTTTTGCCCGTCTCTTGTTTGCTTGTGTGTTGGATTGCTTGCTTGTCATGATGGCTCAAGATAATACCAAATTGTGTGACTTTACTAATACCAACAACAATGATTTTATTAGCACTTTGATTGCTCCTCTTACCGATGCTGAATCTTGTGCAATTAATGCTGCTTTGCTGAATCTTGTCATGAAATATCCATTTTCCGGCCTTCCTAGTGAAGATTCCGCTACCCATCTAAACAACTTTGTTGATTTGTATGATATGCAAAAGAAGAAAGATGTGGACAATTATATTGTTAAATTGAAGCTATTTCCTTTTTCTCTTAGAGATCGTGCTAAAGCTTGGTGTTCGTCTTTGCCTAAAAATAGTATTGATTCGTGGAATAAGTGCAAAGATGCTTTTATCTCTAAGTATTTTCCTCCCGGTAAGATCATCTCCCTTAGAAACGATATTATGAATTTTAAGCAACTTGATCATGAACATGTTGCACAAGCTTGGGAGAGGATGAAATTAATGATACGTAATTGCCCTACACATGGTTTGAATTCATGGATGATTATACAAAAAAATTATGCCGGATTGAATTTTGCTTCTAGAAACCTTTTAGATTCGGCCGCGAGAGGCACTTTTATGGAAATCACTTTTGGAGAAGCTACTAAACTCCTAGATAATATTATGGTTAATTATTCTCAATGGCACACCGAAAGATCTACTAGTAAGAAAGTGCATGCGATAGAAGAAATTAATGTTTTGAGTGGAAAGATGGATAAACTTATGAAATTATTTTCTAATAAAAGTGTTTATTCTGATCCTAATGATATGCCTTTTTCTACTTTAATTGAGAATAATAATGAATCTTTGGATGTGAATTTTGTTGGTAGGAATAATTTTGGTAACAATGCATATAGAGGAAACTTTAATCCTAGGCCTTATCCTTGTAATTACTCTAATAATTATGGTAACTCCTACAACAATTATTATGGAAATTTTAATAAGATGCCCTCTGATTTTGAATCTAATATTAAAGAATTTATTACTTCGCAAAAGAATTTCAATGCTTTGATTGAAGAAAATTGCTTAAGATTGATGAGTTGGCCAGGAACGTTGATAGAATTTCTCTTGATGTTGATTCTTTGAAACTTAGATCTATTCCACCTAAGCATGATATCTATGAGTCTATCAAAGCTATGAGAATTTCCATTGATGAGTGCAAAGAAAGAACCACTAGGATGCGTGCTAAGAACGATTGCTTTATAAAAGCGTGTTCTTCTAGTTTCCATGATAACAAAGATGAAGTTCTCAAAGTTATTGATGTGTCCCCTATTAAATCTTTGTTTTGTAATATGAATCTTCATAATTATGGGACTGAATATGATCCACCTTTACCTAGAAGGCGTTCCAAAAATTCGGGGTCTTTAGATCTCGATGCTAAAATTGTTAAAAGTGGGATTGAAGAAGTCAAAACTTTAAATATCGATGAACCCACTATTTTGGATTTCAAGGAATTTAATTATGACAATTGCTATTTGATAAATTGTATTTCCTTGTTGCAATCCGTGCTAAATTCTCCTCATGCTTATAGTCAAAATAAAGCCTTTACCAAACATATCGTTGATGCTTTGATGCAATCTTATGAAGAAAAACTTGAGTTGGAAGTTTCTATCCCTAGAAAACTTTATGATGAGTGGGAACCTACTATTAAAATTAAAATTAAAGATCATGTGTGCTATGCTTTCTGTGATTTGGGTGCCAGTGTTTCCATGATTCCTAAGACTTTGTGTGATTTGCTAGGTTTTCGTGATTTTGATGATTGCTCTTTAAACTTGCACCTTGCGGATTCCACTATCAAGAAACCTATGGGAAGAATTAATGATGTTCTTATTGTTGCAAATAGGAATTATGTGCCCATAGATTTTATTGTTCTTTACATAGATTGCAATCCTTCATGTCCTATTATTCTTGGTAGACCTTTCCTTAGAACGATTGGTGCAATTATTGATATGAAGGAAGGGAATATTAGATTCCAATTTCCGCTAAGGAAAGACATGGAACACTTCCCTAGAAAGAAAATTAAATTACCATATGAATCTATTATGAGAGCCACTTATGGATTGCCTACCAAAGATGGCAATACCTAGATCTATCTTCGCTTTTATGCCTAGCTAGGGGCGTTAAACGATAGCGCTTGTTGGGAGGCAACCCAATTTTATTTTTATTCCTTGCTTTTTACTCCTGTTTAGTAATAAATAATTTATCTAGCCTCTGTTTTGGTTGTTTTTTTGTGTTTAATTAGTGTTTGTGCCAAGTAGAACCGTTGTGAAGACTTGGGGAAAGTCTTTTTAATCTTGCTGTAAAAAAACAGAAACTTTAGGGCTCAGGAGAATTGCTGTCATTTTTATTTGGAGGGTGATATTTAGTTAATTATTTTTGAAGATGATTAATAGGTAAATTCCTCACGTCCAGCAATTTATTTTAGAATTTTTGGGGTTCCAGATCTTGCGTTAGCTACAGATTACTACAGACTGTTCTGTTTTTGACAGATTCTGTTTTTCGTGTGTTGTTTGCTTATTTTAATGAATCTATGGCTAGTAAAATAGATTATAAACCATAGAGAAGTTGGAATACATTAGGTTTAACACTAATATAAATAAAGAATGAGTTCATTACAGTACCTTGAAGTGGTGTTTTGTTTTCTTTCGCTAACGGAGCTCATGATATTTTGTACTTTAAGTTTTGTGTTGTGAAGTTTTCAAGTTTTGGTAAAGATTTGATGGATTATGCAACAAGGAGTGGCAAGAGCCTAATCTTGGGGATGCCCATGGCACCCCCAAGATAATCTAAGGACACCTAAAAGCCAAATCTTGGGGATGCCCCGGAAGGCATCCCCTCTTTCATCTACTTCCATCGGTAACATTACTTGGAGCTATATTTTTATTTACCACGTGATATGTGTTTTGCTTGGAGCGTCTTGTATTATTTGAGTCTTTATTTTTTAGTTTTCCACAATCATCCTTGCTGTACACACCTTTTGAGAGAGACACACATGATTCGGAAATTCTTAGAATACTCTATGTGCTTCACTTATATCTTTTGAGTTTTTGCTCTAGTGCTTCACTTAGATCGTTTAGAGCACGTTGGTGGATTTGTTTTATAGAAACCATTGTTCTCTCATGCTTCACTTGGATTATTTTGAGAGTCCTACAAAACAGCGTGGTAAATTGCTTTAATTTAGGCATTCCAGATTGATAATAAAATTTTCTTATGAGTGTGTTGAATACTATGAGAAGTTTGATACTTGATAATTGTTTTGAGATATGGAGATGGTGATATTAGAGTCATGCTAGTTGAGTAGTTGTGAATTTGAGAAATACTTGTGTTAAAGTTTGTGATTCACGTAGCATGCAGTATGGTGAACCGTTATGTGATGAAGTCGGAGCATGATTTATTTATTGATTGTCTTCCTTATGAGTGGCAGTCGGGGACGAGCGATGGTCTTTTCCTACCAATCTATCCCCCTAGGAGCATGCGCGTAATACTTTGATTTGATAACTTGTAGATTTTTGCAATAAGTATATGAGTTCTTTATGACTAATGTTGAGTCCATGTATCATACGCACTCTCACCCTTCCACCATTGCTAGCCTCTCTAATACCGCGCACCTTTCGCCGGTATCATACACCCACCATATACCTTCCTCAAAATAGCCACCATACCTACCTATCATGTCATTTCCATAGCCATTCCGAGATATATTGTCATGCAACTTACCACCATTCTGTTTACTATGACATGCTCTATCATTGTCATATTGCTTTGCGTGATCATGTAGTTGATATTGTATTCGTGGCAAAGCCACCGTTCATAATTATTTCATACATGTCACTCTTGATTCATTGCATATCCCGGTACACCGCCGGAGGCATTCACATAGAGTCATATTTTGTTCTAAGTATTGAGTTGTAATTATTGAGTTGTAAGTAAATAAAAAAGTGTGATGATCATCATTTTTAGAGCATTGTCCCAAGTGAGGAAAGGATGATGGAGACTATGATTCCCCCACAAGTCGGGATGACACTCCGGACTAAAAAAAAGAGGCCATAAAAAAAGAGAAAAGGCCCAAATAAAAAAATGAGAGAAAAAGAGAGAAGGGACAATGCTACTATCCTTTTACCACACTTGTGCTTCAAAGTAGCACCAAGATCTTCATAGAGAGTCTACTATCCTTTTACCACACTAGTGGGAATTTTTCATTATAGAACTTGGCTTGTATATTCCAATGATGGGCTTCCTTAAAATGCCCTAGGTCTTCTTGAGCAAGCGAGTTGGATGCACACCCACTTAGTTCTTTTTGTTGAGCTTTCATATACTTATAGCTCTAGTGCATCCGTTGCATGGCAATCCCTACTCACTCACATTGATATCTATTAATGGGCATCTCCATAGCCCGTTGATACTCCTAGTTGATGTGAGACTATCTTCCCCCTTTTTGTCTTCTCCACAACCACCATTCTATTCCACCTATAGTGCTATGTCCATGGCTCACGCTCATGTATTGCGTGAAGATTGAAAATATTTGAGAACACCAAAAGTATGAAACAATTGCTTGGCTTGTCATCGGGGTTGTGCATGATTTAAATACTTTGTGTGGTGAAGATGGAGCATAGCCAGACTATATGATTTTATAGGGATAACTTTCTTTGGCCATGTTATTATGAAGAGACATAATTGCTTAAGTTAGTATGCTTGAAGTATTATTATTTCTATGTCAATATTTAACTTTTGTCTTGAATCTTTCGGATCTGAATATTCATACCACAATTAAGAAGAATTACATTGAAATTATTCCAAGTAACATTCCACATCAAAAATTCTATTTTTATCATTTACCTACTCGAGGACGAGCAGGAATTAAGCATGGGGATGCTTGATACGTCTCCAACGTATCTATAAGTTTTGATTGTTCCATGCTATATTATATCCTGTTTTGGACATTATTGGGCTTTATTATACACTTATATATTATTTTTGGGACTAACCTATTAACCGGAGGCCCGGCCCAGAATTGCTGTTTTTTTGCCTATTTCAGAGTTTCATAGAAAAAGAATTGCTGTATTTTTTGCCTATTTCAGAGGACTTGGACCCTACGTCATGACATCAACCAGGAAGGCACGAGGTAGGGGGGCGTGCCTACACCCCCCAAGCGCGCCCTCCACCCTCGTGGGGCCCATGTTGATCCATCGATGTACTTCTTCCTCCTATATATACCTACACATACCCCCAAACTACCAGATACGGAGCCAAAACCCTAATTCCACCGCTGTAACTTTCTGTATCCACGAGATCCCATCTTGGGGCCTTTTCCGAAGCTCCGCCATAGGGGGTATCGATCACGGAGGGCTTCTACATCAACACCATAGCCTCTTTGTTGGGGATATTAATACTGGAGGTAAACCGGCCTTATGTAACCGGGTTAACTCCTTGAAGAATAGAAGCTCATGAATATGCAAGGATGATGGCGCTTCATGAAAGCCCAAGGCCCAAAGGCGGGTTAAAGCCTGTAAATGTAAACCGACCTAGTCATGTAACTTGTTTGTAAGATAGGAAGGATAGAGACCGAACCGGACACGTTTATGATCCGGCTTCGGGACTCTGTAGCCCGACGGGCGTCAACCTATGTATATAAAGGGACGACCCGACAACGGTTTAGGGACAGACAACAACTCGAGAGCCAGACAAAGCGGATCCGCTCCCTGGCCTTTGAAACCCTAGCAATACCAATCACAACTAGACGTAGGCTTTAACCTTCCTTAAAGGGGCCGAACTAGTATAAAACATCCACGCGTCCCCTTGTTCGGTTTAACCCCTTTAAGCTAACCCGTAGCGATGGCTCCACGACTAAGTCCTTTCACAAGGACATCTGCCGTGACAAACCCACGACAGTTGGCGCCCACCGTGGGGCTATCGCACGATGGTTTTGAGTTCTTGAAGGGAAGCTTTGATGGACTTAAGGGATGCACTGTGGGCCGGATGACGAAGAGTCGTCGCGGCAAGCTCTACATCGACAATGCAGGATGGGGTCCCGAGGCCGATTCAATCAAGTATGGGTACCGGGTCCCCTTCGGTGGGATCCACATCTTCATCGGCAAGATCGGTGAACCGGCCCCTGAGCCGGACATCTGCACCAACACAATCGAAACGGCTCGGTGTGCAAGTTCTTCGCCGGTTCAGCCCGAGGCAAGGCATGTTTTCGTAGGTGTCATCCATGGATCGAGATACGAGGACGGGCCGGTGTCCGATGGAGAGACCGTGGTCTGTTCTGATGACAAGTCTTCTGGAGAAACCGAATCGCTTTATCAGTTGCAGGACGGCCGGATTTACAGAGGATCCGAGGGCAACAGTATGCCGGATTCCCCTGATCTGCCAAACCGGGCCGCCATCTTCATGGCTGGCACACAATCAGCACCTCATTCATCGACCGCCGCAACAATACTCTCCGGTTCAACAACGGCTACACCGGCAGGGGCAGGAAGCTCTGCGCCGCCTCTAGCCCAAGTCCTGTCTGATTTGTTCGACGCTTTGGCAATGTTGATGGCCACAGAGGTGGATGCAGCAGCAAGGGATCAGCACAATGCAGAGATTGCAAAGGTGAAAGATCAGATAGCTCAGGCTAAAGCGGACCTGGCGACAGAGAATGCTAGGATGGCTATAGAACGGGCTGAATTGGAAGCACAAGCCTACCGGATTAGGCTGGATCAGAATGCTTTCGAGGAAGTCATGAGAAGAAGGTACCAATCGTGTCTCCCGTCGGTTTATGAGCCGCACAATCTCTTCAACACACTAGGAGCAGGAGCTGGTAACCAACCCATATTAAACCGGGCGGAGGCACCGGGAACAGGAGCGCCGGTTCAACCGCCCACGATGGACCCGCCTCGCCAGAACAACATGGTGCCACAGTATGTACCAACACCTCCCGGGCATTATTCCAACCCGTTGGACAATATTGTGGCCGCCACTTCATGCCTGGCAGCCCTCCCAACCGACTGCGACTCACCAATTGCGATGGAAGCACGTCGGGCCAGGGATCTCCTTCAAACAATGCTAAATAAACAGCAGGCATATTCACACAGTCGTGAGAGGATTCATTCCACTCCCCATCCAAGACGGAGCTATAGCAGACACGTGGAGGATGAATCGGCTATGTCTAGCAGTGCACGTCGCCGAAATTCACCGCGAGGAAACAACCCGGCAGGGGGAGGCACTAATGCGCAGGATGTTGTGGACCACGGCCGCGCACGTCGGGAGGCCGAGTTGGCAGCTCGACACGGAGCACGGCAACATACTCCGATTCACCCTACAGCTTCAGGAGAGCCAGGTGTGGTGTTCAGTTCCTTAGGGATGTCGTGTCTCACCCCCGCTTTGCGTAATGTGAGACTGCCCAAGGACTTCAAGGGACCTCGTAAGGTACCAAATTACACTGCCGATTTGCAACCAGAGGCGTGGGTGGAAAGCTATGAGATGTCAATGGAGATGTTAGATGTCGATGAGGCAGTGTGTGCTAAATATTTCACCATGATGTTGGAAGGAACAGCTCGTAATTGGTTGAAGAGCTTGCCAAATAAATCTGTCGGATCATGGGCCAAATTGAAGCACCGATTTATCCAGAACATCAAAGATACTTGTAAGTAGCCAATGTCAATCGTGGATCTGGCCGCTTGTGTCCAAGAGGAAGGGGAGTCCACGACCCATTGGGTCAAACGGGTCTCAGCAATTTTGCACTCATCAGATCGTATCAATGCAGACACCGCAATGTTAACATTAGAGGGCAATTGCCGTTTCCTACCGCTCAAACAGAAATTAGGAAGGCTCGAGCGTTACTGCAACAATATGTCAATGCTCATGGCCGCTTTGGTTAAGTACGCCGATTCAGATAATACTAAGGACCCGGATTCAGAGGAGGACAAATCAGGGAAAGGGAAAAAGAACGGCAACGCCAAGGGTCAGCAGCATAATCCGGCAGGCCATGGGAACAGCGGTAAGAGCAAGGCCGACAGCAGCTTGGACTTTGTTGCTAACACCAATGCTCAGGAGAATGGCCAGCGCCGTAAGGGCAAGCAGCCCCAGAGGAGTGGAGGTTCAGGCCCCAATTTGGAGCGCCTGTTAAATCAGCCCTGTCCAAAGCATGGATCAAAGGAGAAGCCAGCGTCGCATCTTTGGAAGGACTGTTATATCATGCGGGATTTCAAGAATTCCAATATGTTCCAGTATGATAATGGCCCGCCCGACGGTTCAGGAGGTGGTTTCCACGGGCCAGGTTACGGAGGTGGTGGTTCTGGTTTAGGGTTTCAAGGCAACCAAACCGGACACATCAATCAAGGGCACCAAGGCAACCAGGGAGGTTACAACCATCAGGGGAATCAGCAGCAACAGCAGCAGTCGGGTTACCAGAGCAATCCCAAGCAGCTAAATAGCGGGCAATATCATGTTTTCACTACTAGTTTGTGTAAGCGTGATTAGAAGCTTCACAAAAGGGCGGTAAACTCCGTTGAACCAGCAGTGCCTCAGTATTTACGCTGGTCTAAGCAACCCATTTTATGGAGTAGAGAGGATCACCCACCCCGGGTTGATAATCCGGGTCACTTGGCCCTGGTGGTAGCCCCGCAAGTTGGGGGTTACAAGTTTACTAAAGTGCTCATGGATGGGGGAAGCAGTATCAACATTCTATATTATGACACATTCCGCCGTGTGGGGTTGACAAATAAGAATCTTAAACCGTCAAATACGGTCTTTCATGGGGTGGTGCCTGGTAAGTCTGCATATCCTGTTGGCAAGATAGCCTTAGAGGTAGCTTTTGGAGATGATTATGATTCAAGGTCAGAAACATTGATGTGTGAGGTGGTAAAGATCAAAAGTCTGTACCATGCCTTGTTTGGATAGCCGGCTTATGCTAAATTCATGGCGAGGCCATGCTATGTTTATCTACAGCTTAAAATGCTAGGTCATAAGGGGACTATCACAGTACATGGAAGCAGAAAGATCGCTTTGGAGTGTGAGGAAGGTGGTGCGGCTTATGCTGAGTCGGTTTGTCCCACGGAAGAATTGAAATTTTATAAGGAGCAAGTTGATCCGGCAGATATGACCTCTTTGAAAAAGCCGACTACAGAACATGATCCGGCGTTGAAGTTCAAATCGGCTACATATACTAAGATGATTGACTTTGTTCCCGGCGATTCATCCAAACAGTTCAGCATCAATGCTAACCTGGATGCCAAATAGGAAAGCGCGCTCATCGAGTTCATCCGTGAGAGTCGGGACATCTTTGCATGGAAACCTTCTGACATGCCAGGTGTACCGAGGGAACTTGCTGAGCACACACTGAACATTGATCCTAAGTTTAAACCGGTCCGACAGTTTCACTGCCGCTTCAATGAAGAAAGGCATAAGGCTATCGGTGAAGAGGTAGCTCGTTTGTTGGCCGCATGGTTTATTGTAGAGGTCTTTCATCCAGAGTGGCTGGCTAATCCGGTGCTGGTTCTCAAGAAAAATGGCACTTGGCGTATGTGTGTGGATTACATAGATTTAAACAAGGCTTGCCCTACAGACCCCTTTGCTCTCCCTCGCATTGATCAGATAATTGATGCTACGGCAGGTTGTGACCGTTTGTGTTTTTTGGATGCGTATTCTGGTTATCATCAGATCAAGATGGCAATTAAGGACCAGGAGAAGACAACTTTCATAACTCCCTTTGGAGCCTTCTGCTATGTTTCCATGCCTTTTGGACTCAAGAGTGCCCAGGCAGCTTACCAGCGATGTGTTCAGAATTGCCATCATAAGCAAATTGGACGTAGTGTTCATGCATATGTGGATGGCATTGTGGTAAAGTCCAGGAAGGAGGAGACATTGATAGGTGATTTGAGAGAAACCTTTGACAATCTCCGGGTTTACAAGATGATGCTCAATCCGGAGAAGTGTGTCTTTGGTGTCCCGACAGGAAAGCTCTTGGGTTTTCTAGTGTCAAACAGAGGCATTGAGGCTAATCTGGAAAAGATTGCAGCAATTACATCCTTGGCTAAACCGGCGTGTATCAACGATGTTCAACGTCTGGCCGGCCGGATTACAGCCTTGAGCTGGTTTATCAGTCGCCTTTGAGAGAAGGCCATCCCTTTATATCAGATGCTCAAGAAAACATATAACTTTGTCTGGAGCGAGGCAGCTGATAAAGCGTTCGAGGATCTGAAGAGGCAGCTCGCTAAACCGCCCGTGCTTGCAGCGCCGATCGATAAAGAGCCGTTATTACTATATGTGGCTGCTAATGCCCGGGCTGTTAGCGTAGCCATTGTGGTAGAGTGCAAGGAGCTTGGCAAGGAATATCCGGTTCAACGGCTGGTTTATTATATCAGCGAGGTGCTCATTGAGGCAAAGCAGAGGTATCCGCATTGGCAGAAGTTGGTGTATGGAGTGTTTATGGCAAGCTATAAGCTTAAACATTATTTTTAGGGTCATCCCATCACAGTGGTCAGTTCAGCTCCTCTGGGCGATATCATTCAAAACAGAGAAGCAACTGGTCGGATTGCCAAGTGGACTATTGAGCTTGGACCTCATGGGCTCAAATATATACCCCGCACAGCGATCAAATCCCAGGCACTCGTGGACTTCATCAATGATTGGATAGAGTTACAGGCGCCTGAAGAGAAACCAGATAATACATATTGGACTATTCATTTTGATGGGTCCAGGCAGTTGGAGGGCTCGGGGGCTGGAGTCATACTAACTTCCCCACGAGGTGACAAGTCTTGTTATGTCCTCCGTTTAATGTTCCCTTGTACTAAAAATGCAGCTGAATATGAGGCTTTGCTCCACGGTCTTCGGATGTCTAAGGAGATGAATTTAAGCCGGGTTAAATGTTTTGGCGATTCAGATCTAGTGGCGCAACAGGTGTCTGGCACTTGGGATTCTAAGGACCCACTCATGGCTGCATATCGGCAAGAGGTGGACACAGCAGTGGCTGGTCACTTTAAGGGTTATCAGGTGGACGGAAGAATGAAGCAGCGGACGCTTTAAGCCGTCTTGGTTCCCAGCGTAAACCGGCCCCGCCCAACGTCTTTCTTGATGTATTGCATAATCCGTCAGTCAAGGTGCCAACCGAAGAAGATTTGGCTATTCCTGATCCGGAGGCTTAGTTGCTGGCAGCTCTGCATGCCATACCGGATTGGACAATCCCCTATCAGGCTTACATGAACCGGGGCGAGTTACCAGGCGATGAAACATTGGCCCGACAGATAATCCAGCGTTCCAAGTCCATGACCATACTCAATGGGGAGTTACATCACTACAGCGTTTCAGGAGCAATTCAGCATTGTGTTTCTCCTCAAGAAGGTTGTGAGATTTTGCGAGAAATCCATGAAGGGGACTGCGGTCACCACGCCGGTTCAAAGTGTTTGGTGGCTAAAGCTTTTCGCCACGGTTTTTACTGGTTGATGGCGCATGCTGATGCGGAAGATTTAGTCAAGAGATGTGACGGGTGTCAGAAATTCGCCCGCCGTGCGCACATTCCGGCTCAATAGTTGCGGATGATTCCAATTACGTGGCCGTTTGCGACTTGGGGGCTTGATATGGTTGGACCCTTCAAGCGATCCAAGGACAAAAAGACCCATCTGTTAGTAGGAGTTGATAAATTCACCAAATGGGTAGAGGCAGAGCCAGTCAGCAAGTGTGATGCAGCCATGGCGGTTCAATTCATCAAAAAGGTGATATTCCGGTTTGGCTTTCCACATAGCATTATAACTGATAATGGTACTAACCTTTCAAAAGGGGAGATGGAAGAATTTTGTCAACGTGAGCACATCCGGCTTGAGCATCGGTGGCTCACCCCCAGTCTAATGGTCAAGCAGAGAGTGCAAATCAGGAAATTCTACGAGGTATCAAACCCAGGCTTATGGTTCCCTTAAAGCGGACGCCGGGTTGTTGGGTTGAGGAGCTACCTTTTGTGTTATGGAGCATCAACACCACACCCAATAGTTCTACGGGTTACACACCTTTCTTCATGGTCTATGGAGCGGAGGCAGTTCTTCCTAGTGACTGTGACACTCCAAAATTTTTCATTTGGTTTCAGCAGAAACTTTATTGGATTTGAAGGTCATTTAAAATTTTTCTTTCCAAAACCTCTTTCTCAAAAACTTTTTCCTTGGCAAGTACTTTACTTTTTTTTGTATCTTCTTCAACTCTGGTGTTTAAATTATGAAAACTTCCTTCTCAAATAAATCCTTGGAATTTATTTATTTCTTTAAAAAGTAATCCTATGAGTTTTGGGACGTCTTTCATTTTTAGACCACACATGGTTTTACCATGCCTCAGGTGGTAAAACCTTCCCAAAACCGCTCCCTCCATTTTGGGCAATCAAAAACTTTCTGTTCCAACAAGTCCAAACCATTTTTGAATTTTATTTCAATTATTTTATCTCCCAAATCAATTCTGACATTTATTTTGAACCTAGGTGATTTTCAAAGCAAGTACCATATTGCCTTTGAGTTTTGATCTCAAACCAACTCCTCTGGATAGTACTTAGCACCCACAACATAGAACCATCAAGATCCACTCTTCTTCTTTTCGAATTTTTCAAATTTCAGCCTCTGCAAGTTTGGACCAGATTTGTCAAATCTGATGAAATTCATATCTTCTCTTCTCCAAAAATTCCACCAAAATTCAGGCAGCCCCCAGATGCACTGAGAGGCCACCCCACCAAAATTCAGCTCAAGGAGAGCTTCCCACATACCAAAATCATTTCGTTGAACACCTGGCCAGCACTGTTACTGTGCACTTTCAGTAAAATTCAGAGTTTCAGAGTTTTACAGTGTCGTTTCTTCGTCAGAGACTTGTCATCGATCAACTGTGTGCCCTGGCGCGTTGCGCTCGGCCTCTCCTCCCTGGCCAGAGCACCGCAAGCCCTCTTGGACGGGTGCAGGCGTCGGTGGCAGCGAGCATAGCCGGAGTTGGCAGCTTCTGCGGTGGCAACGCCACCCGTGGCGGCCAACAGAAGACAGCGCCAGCTCGCAATGCCGTTCGGCGCCGCCCAACGCTACCCTGCCCTCCGCGTGGCCTCATGCACGCCAGCACACCCCGCTGCACCGTCGCCGTGGCCTGGCACGCACAGGGCGCGCTCTCTGCCGCCGACGTGCCGCACGGCCGTTCCGTTGGAGACAGGCCGTAACCGCCCCTGCCTTGCGGAGTTAGGCACCAGGATGGAGTAAGTGCTCTGTCTAGACATTGCTCAAGCCCTAAACCAACCGTCCAGCCACTGCGCCGCCGTAATCACTCGCCGGACTTATCCCGTTCACGGCAACCGCCTCGGGCCGGCTATAAATAGCGCCCCCGAGCTCGCTCTCGACCCCGCACATCTCCACCACCTCACCAGACCCCGCTCAGCCACTGGAAGAGCCTCGAGGGGCCCTTCTTCCCCAACTCCGGCCGCCCCGATCCGCCTCGGCCACCAACTCGATCCACTCCGGTGAGGCCATCCCCGACGCCCAAACCTCGTCAGTAGCCTCCTCGAGCACCCAGTGATCTAACCCAAGCTTCAATTTGACCTCCGCAGCCCTCCCCTACGAGATCCAACTCCACCCGAGCCGCCGTCCGCCGGAGCAAGGACCGCCGTCGACGTGGTGCTCGCCGACGACCACCACCACCACCCATCGACGCGGAAGAACACACTGAGCATGTAGGTACCCTCCGATCCTCCTAACTCACTGTGGATCGCCGCTGGCGACCACCGCAGCTCTCGGGCGCTGACGCGCTCTGTTTCTCCCCCCGTTTGAAATTTCAAACCTGACGGGTGGGACTCCCTCGTTAGTCTCTCTTTTCTTTCAAACGAAACGTTTTCTGAAGGCGCCTTCTGCCAAAGTACGTCTCCCCTCTGGGCCGGCGTATTCTCAAACGAAGCGTTTTCTGTTTTTATAAGTTGGCCCCTGGAAACTTTCTGTTTCATCACAGATGAGTCCCTGAACAAAAACTCTTATAACTTTTAAGAAGAAAATGATCTTTGATTGATTCTTTTTCTGCCCTGTTTAAAATTTTGTCTAGTTTTTTATCAGATTTATTTGAAAAATATTTGGAATAGTTTTTGTGCACCTCACGGTATTTACATTAGCACGTATGTTTCTTTACACCGTAGATACCGAAGGAGGTGAGGGAACCGCGAACTTCACCGAGCTAGGCTCTGACTACTCTGAACCAGGCAAGCATGTTTGAACTTTTGATATGATGAGTGTCATTGGCATGTTTGCATTAAGTAGTTTCATGACATGTTTATGAGCATTTCGATGAATGTCATATTGCATGCAAAGTTGAGGCAAGTGAGTTTCGAAAATCCATAAGTTGTTGGATGTGAGTTTGCATGGCCATGTGTTGGCATGAGAATGGGTAAGATGGTAGTGTTGTAGCATGCCAGTCTTATGCCAGACTATTTGACTCCAGTGTCAACATGAATCAGTCCAGTTCCCATCCATTTTCCCTTCCTGTACTACCACATGTTTTCCGCAAGGGATATGGATTAGTAAGTTGCAAACCGCTTTCCTGGTACACACCAAATCGAGAGGCCGTGATGATGGTTCCATGGCCCTGGATTAAAGCCAGTCATCCGGTCAGGGAGCATGGGTGTTTCCGGTTGAGACCGAGAGGGGGGCACCCCTTAGAGCGTGCGTATATAAATTTGATCCCATGCTATTCGAGATTGTGATCTCCCCATCTCAAAGTTTTTCTTGAACGCGGTCTAGGGTGATTCCTGGCATCGTGAGGTGGGATGGGTGTGTACTGGTTAGATATGTTTCTTCCGAAATACTGTAAACGGAACTAGTCGTTCGTGACTACGGAAATCCGTTGGCTGTGGGAAATTTAGTACAAACTCTGTAGAGTCAAAAATCCTTGAATCATCTTATCCATGTCCAAGTACTGTGTTCAACTTATCTTGTCCAGTGTCAGTCTCAGTGACAGAAACTCCGGTGAACCACATGAGTGTTAAGTCCAGTTAAATGCTTATTCCTGTGGATGGACTAACCCGTTTATTATTATGTGTTGAATATTTCCTATGAGTATTATATCGTTGTGAGCTTAACAGTTATGAATAATGAAATTTAAGCCCTTTCTGCGATGTCGCATAGACGTCCGACTGTGGCACAATTGTCCTTTACTTTTGATATAAGCCCTTTCTGTGATGTCGTTCAGACGTCTGACTGTGGCACGCTTGTTATTTACTTTTCAGTATAAGCCCTTTCTGTGATGTCGCTCAGACGTCCGACTGTGGCACGCTTGTTATTTACTTTTCAGTATAAGCCCTTTCTGTGATGTCGCTCAGACGTCTGACTGTGGCACGCCTGTTATTTACTTTTCATTATAAGCCCTTTCTGTGATGTCGCTCAGATGTCCGACTGTGGCACGCTTGTTATTTACCTGCGATATAAGCCCTTTCCGCGATGTCGCTCCAACGTCGGACTGTGGCACGCATGTCTTTTTCTTCTCAATATAAGTCCTTTTCGTGGTGTCGCTTAGACGCCCGACTGCGACATGATTATTTATTTGTTCACCCTTCGAGGTGTCACTCGAGACATCCGATCGGCTTTTCAATTAATTTGTTGGGATTTCGGGAAGACTACCGCCTGACTCCTTTTTTTACTTACCATGTTGTTCCAATAATTATTAATTTGAATGTGCAACACCAATTACTAATGACGCATTCATGGATGCATTTGTTATATCTTATGTCCGAACTGTCTTGCGAGTACTTTCAAAGTACTCACCTGGCTTGTTGATTTGGCCAGATGTTGACGAAGGCGATCTCATGGATGAAGAGTTCGATAGCGAGTCCGACGCCTAGAGGAGTCCCAGTCAGTCTCGAGTGATCCTGGATTTCGTTACTGTATTATATCCGCTTCCGCTACCCGAATAAATTCATCGAGCCTCATCTCGATGCTCGATGAGCTGCCAGTTTAGGAGTCATGTTATCCACTCTCCACTGTGATATTCCACCACCACTTTTATCTCGAGTCAGTAGTATGCCAACACACCATTGTGTCATATCCGCCATTATGTATAATTATTGGCATGCTTGTAATAATTTGTTGAGCAGCCTTAGCTCGACCTTGTAATATATTTTATGCTACTGGCTTACTGTATCAAGAATTTTATCTACCAGTAAGGAGGATTTTTCCTCATACTGGACTCAAAAGATCGGCTTCTCAATAAACATTTTATTGGAAAACCGGTCGTGACAAGCTTGGTATCAGAGCCAGGCTGACTGTAGGAAGCCACTAGGTGCGATCGCTAATCGGTTATTAGCATAAGAGCTAATTCATTTTTTGCAAATGTAGTCATTTTCTGACAGTCAGCATATATTTATGATCTGACCATTCAAATTTTTTGCCTACTTTTGTAGATGGCTGACAACAGCTGCGAGTCACAGATGTTCGCCAACGTGCCTGATGGGTTCGTCAAGCTCCTCTCCTTCATCGTTCAGGTTACGATGGGGCCATCCATGCGCCCAGTCTTCACACTCTACCAGCACAAGGTCAACGACAGTCTGACCATGCACCAGGCCGTGGTGCAATTCAAGGGAGGGCGTGTTGAGTTACGCCGCTTCCGGTACTTGGGAAGAGCCATGCCTACGGAGAAGCATGCTATGCAAATGGCAGCCCGCGAGGCGATAGCCCGTCTCAGGGATGTCCTTCCCTCGATGAAGACTCGTCGTTACCGCTACCTTCCATGCCATGTGCCATACACCTGTCACTACGCATTCTCTTGCCCCAGAGGAGAACGAGACGAGGCTTTTGAGATGCGTATTGAGTACCTCCGGGCTCTGGAGGCAGCCTTCTACAACCTGGTGGACGACTTCGTGGCTGCCCGCATGGACTCAGTCCATGGCTGTGCCACCAACAGGAGGGAGCTCCTGCACACCGCACCGCCACTGATTTTCGTCTCGTCCTCAACATCTTATGCACCTACCACTCTCGCCACTGCCCGTGGCCTGCCTTCCACCGAGAACTTCAACCAAGTCATTGCGCCCATTCCAGCCCGCACTGCACCACCCTTTGCGCCCACTCCTGTTCGTGTTGCTCCGCCTTTGGCGCCCGCTCCATCTACTCGGCACAGCACTCCACGTCTGGAGCCTATTAGTGAGGAGGAGGTCGAGTCCCCAGCCTCTCTGCGCCTCACCCTCGGCAGGGCAAAGGAGATCGTCAACATCTCCGACTGAGTACGCTTAGCCGCCATGCGATGTACCGCTTTGTACGATATGTTTATGTGTACATAAGTTGTGAGAAGTAGCTTGTTTGTGCATCATGTAGGAACTGGGAGAAGTGCACTAGCCTAAATAACATGTCAGGAATATGTACGCATATCCTGAGTAATGTAGTGTATAATTACCGCCTGCGTGTAAGATATGTAATGAGCAGTCCTTCTCCATGCGCAATCGATCTTTTATCTTGAGTAATCCTGGAGCAATTGATTTATTTCCCATCTTTGTGCATTTATTGATTTTTGCGACTCTTTTCCCTTTCTTATGAGTTTTACAAAATATATCCCCAGAGTGAAAAATGTCTCGTCCTTGGACGCGCTCCATGCCAACTCCGCCAGAGGAAAATTATGGCACTCAACCGGGCAACAATTTCACACAAGGACAGTCGAGTCAACAGGACAATGAAACAACATTTTCCCAAATGTGCCGCCTTTATGAGCAAAGTCAGCAACAACACCAGGAAATGATGAACCAAGTCATCAATATGGGAAATCACCGTGGACAGTATCAGCAGCAATCCAAGTTATCTGAGCTACAGAAGACGCGTCTCCAAACATTTTCTCATACTGACAAACCTCTTGAGGCCGAGGATTGGCTCCGAGACATGGAGAGAAAATTAATTATTGCAAAATGTTCAGACCTCGAGAAAGTACTATATGCTCCGCACTATCTCACAGGAGCAGCTGCATCATGGTGGGAGAATTTCCTGCACATGCACCCCAACGAAAATGATATAACCTGGGAGGACTTCAAAGAAGGTTTTCATGGGGCACACATTCCTAAGAGTATAATGAAAATCAAGAAGAGAGAGTTTGATGACCTCAAACAAAGGACCATGACGGTGTTAGACTACAACAGTCAGTTTACTCTATTGTCTCGCTATGCCAATGAAGAGCGTATGACTGAAAGCAAGAAGATGGAGAAATTCCTAGACGGTCTGGCGCCCGCGCTTAAATGCCAGCTGGTTGTGCACACTTTTTCAGATTTAAAAACGCTAGTGGATAAGGCCATTACCTTGGAAAATGAGAGACGCAGCTTGGAGGATTTCCGCAAGAGAAAAAGGGACCAGATTACTCTTGCTCGCAACCACCGAAGCAAGACGGATTTTCAGAAAGGTGGGACACACAAACCCATGACGAACGTCTCACGCCCAATCAAGAATTTCCGTGCAAGGGACAAGGAGTTCACATATCGCCCAGGCGTTACTTGCTACGCATGTGGAGAAGAAGGGCACTATGCCAAGCAGTGCCCCAGGCCAAGGAACTCGACCCCAAAGCCGAACAACGGTGGCAATTATTCAGCACCCAAGCGAAACAATTTCAACCCCAATAACAACCACAGGAGGGGTCATCTGAACCACGTGACCAAAGAGGAAGTACAGAATGCCCCGGATATCATACTCGGTACGTTTCCTGTCAACACAATACCTGCCATGGTTTTGTTTGATTCTGGAGCTTCTCACTCATTCATCTCGAAAAGTTTTGCTTTGCAAAATAATTTTTCGATGTTTCCCTTGGAAAAATCCATGATCATCAAGTCCCCTGGGATTGAGCAAGTTACTCAGAGTTACTGCCAAGGTGTGGTTATTGAGTTTGAAGGATTGAAGTTTCACGCCAATCTTATTGTATTGGAAAATAAAGGACTGGATGTCATCCTAGGGATGGATTGGTTAACCACCAACAAAGGTTTTATTGACTGTTTCAACCGGACCGTAATTCTCACCCAGCACCACGGGAAGACAATAAGAGTTTCAGCCAAAGAGAGAAAAATATCCCGGCAACCGAGATTGAACAAGGTGGACGTTTCTGAATTAAGCAAGGTTCCAGTAGTGTGTGAATTTCCAGACGTATTTCCCGAAGAACTACCAGGCATGCCACCAGACCGAGAGATAGAATTCAGCATTGAGCTAGCACCCGGAACCACCCCCATATACAAGAAACCGTACAGAATGGCACCATCCGAGTTGGTAGAATTGAAGAAGCAAATAAAAGAATTACTGGACAAAGGATATATTCGAGCCAGCTCCTCACCTTGGGGTTCACCAATTTTATTTGCCAAAAAGAAGGATGGAACACTGAGATGTGTATAGACTATCGAGCACTTAACATGGTCACAATCAAGAACAAATACCCGATGCCCCGGATAAATGATTTATTTGATCAACTCGCTTAGGCCAAGGTATTCTCAAAGATTGACTTAAGGTCGGGATACCATCAGTTAAAAGTACGAACAGAGGATATCCCCAAGACAGCCTTCACCTCCAGATACGGACTGTATGAGTTCACAGTAATGCCATTTGGACTAACGAACGCCCCCGCATATTTTGTTCACCTCATGAACAAAGTATTTATGAAGTTTATGGACAAGTTTGTTGTGGTATTCATCGATGATATTCTGATATACTCCAAGACACCAGAAGAGCACGCGGAACATCTCAGAATTGTGCTAGGAGAACTCAGGAAACATCAATTGTACGCCAAGTTCAGCAAGTGTGAATTTTGGCTAAAACAAGTAGGGTTTCTGGGCCACATACTGACCCAAGAAGGTATTTCCGTAGACCCGGAAAAAGTCAAGCTAATCAGGGACCGACTCAAGGCAGCTCAAAGTCGACAAAAGAGCTATTACGATCAGTAGCACCGTGAAGTCAGCTTTGAACCCGGTGAATATGTGTACCTACGAGTGTCCCCTATGAGGGGCCTGCAACGATTCAAGGTTAAAGGAAAGCTAGCACCAAGATTCATCGGACCATTTTGTATAGTGGCACAAAGAGGCATGGTAGCCTACCAGCTAGAATTACCCGAAGAATTATCCGATGTCCACGACGTGTTCCACGTCTCGCAGTTGAGGAAGTGTGTCAGCAACCCAGAGAAGCAAGTATCCCACGAGGATATTGACGTACAGCCAGACCTCACCTATCGGGAACATCCAGTAAAAATATTAGAGGAGTCTGAAAGGAGGACCCGACAGAAAACCATCAAGTTTTTCAGAGTTCAGTGGAGCAATCACACCGAGAGTGAAGCAACTTGGGAAAGGGAGGATTTTCTTCGGACAGAACATCCACACTTATTTGAGGGTCCGCTGAAATCTCGGGGACGAGATTTTTCCTAAGGGGGTAGGTGTTGTGACACTCCAAAATTTTTCATTTGGTTTTCAGCAGAAACTTTGTTGGATTTGAAGGTCATTTAAAATTTTTCTTTCCAAAACCTCTCTCTCAAAAACTTTTTCCTTGGCAAGGACTTTACTTTTTTTGTATCTTCTTCAACTCTGGTGTTTAAATTATGAAAACTTCCTTCTCAAATAAATCCTTGGAATTTATTTATTTCTTTAAAAAGTAATCCTATGAGTTTTGGGACCTCTTTCATTTTGAGACCACACATGGTTTTACCATGCCTCAGGTGGTAAAACCTTCCCAAAACCCCTCCCTCCATTTTGGGCAATCAAAAACTTTCTGTTCCAACAAGTCCAAAACGTTTTTGAATTTTATTTCAATTATTTTATCTCCCAAATCAATTCTGTCATTTATTTTGAACCTAGGTGATTTTCAAAGCAAGTACCATATTACCTTTGAGTTTTGATCTCAAACCAACTCCTCTGGATAGTCCTTAGCACCCACAACCTAGAACCATCAAGATCCTCTCTTCTTATTTTCAAATTTTTCAAATTTCAGCCTCAGCAAGTTTGGACCAGATTTGTCAAATTTGATGAAATTCATATCTTCTCTTCTCCAAAAATTCCACCAAAATTCAGGCAGCCCCCAGATGCACTGAGAGGCCACCCCACCAAAATTCAGCTCAAGGAGAGCCTCCCACATACCAAAATCATTTCGTCGAACACCTGGCCAGCACTATTACTGTGCACTTTCAGTAAAATTCAGAGTTTCAGAGTTTTACGGTGTCGTTTCTTCGTCAGAGACTTGCCACCGATCAACTGTGCGCCCTGGCGCGTTGCGATTGGCCTCTCCTCCCTGGCCAGAGCACCGCACCCCCTCTTGGACGGGTGCAGGCGTCGGTGGCGGCGAGCATCGCCGGAGTTGGCAGCTTCTGCGGTGGCAACGCCACCCGTGGCGGCCAACAGAAGACAGCGCCAGCTCGCAATGCCATTCGGCGCCACCCAACACTCCCCTGCCCTCCGCGTGGCCTCATGCACGCCAGCACACCCCGCTGCACCGTCGCCGTGGCCTGGCACGCACAGGGCGCGCTCTCTGCCGCCGACGTGCCGCACGGCCGTTCCGTTGGAGACAGGCCGTAACCGCCCCTGCCTTGCGGAGTTAGGCACCAGGATGGAGTAAGTGCTCTGTCTAGACATTGCTCAAGCCCTAAACCAACCGTCCAGCCACTGCGCCGCCGTAATCACTCGCCGGACTTATCCCGTTCACGGCAACCGCCTCGGGCCGGCTATAAATAGCGCCCCCGAGCTCGCTCTCGACCCCGCACATCTCCACCACCTCACCAGACCCCACTCAGCCACTGGAAGAGCCTCGAGGGGCCCTTCTTCCCCAACTCCGGCCGCCCCGATCCGCCTCGGCCACCAACTCGATCCACTCCGGTGAGGCCATCCCCGACGCCCAAACCTCGTCAGTAGCCTCCTCGAGCACCCAGTGATCTAACCCAAGCTTCAATTTGACCTCCGCAGCCCTCCCCTACGAGATCCAACTCCACCCGAGCCGCCGTCCGCCGGAGCAAGGACCATCGTCGACGTGGTGCTCGCCGACGACCACCACCACCACCCATCGACGCGGAAGAACACACTGAGCATGTAGGTACCCTCCGATCCTCCTAACTCACTGTGGATCACCGCTGGCGACCACCGCAGCTCTCGGGCGCTGACGCGCTCTGTTTCTCCCCCCGTTTGAAATTTCAAACCTGACGGGTGGGACCCCCTCGTCAGTCTCTCTTTTCTTTTAAACGAAATTTTTTCTGAAGGCGCCTTCTGCCAAAGTACGTCTCCCCTCTGGGCCGGCGTATTCTCAAACAAAGCATTTTCTGTTTTTATAAGTTGGCCCCTGGAAACTTTCTGTTTCATCACAGATGAGTCCCTGAACAAAAACTCTTATAACTTTTAAGAAGAAAATGATCTTTGATTGATTCTTTTTCTGCCCTATTTAAAATTTTGTCTAGTTTTTTATCAGATTTATTTGAAAAATATTTGGAATATTTTTTGTGCACCTCACGGTATTTACGTTAGCACGTATGTTTCTTTACACCGTAGATACCGAAGGAGGTGAGGGAACCGCGAACTTCACCGAGCTAGGCTCTGACTACTCTGAACCAGGCAAGCATGTTTGAACTTTTGATATGATGAGTGTCATTGGCATGTTTGCATTAAGTAGTTTCATGACATGTTTATGAGCATTTCGATGAATGTCATATTGCATGCAAAGTTGAGGCAAGTGAGTTTCGAAAATCCATAAGTTGTTGGATGTGAGTTTGCATGGCCATGTGTTGGCATGAGAATGGGTAAGATGGTAGTGTTGTAGCATGCCAGTCTTATGCCAGACTATTTGACTCCAGTGTCAACATGAATCAGTCCAGTTCCCATCCGTTTTCCCTTCCTGTACTACCACATGTTTTCCGCAAGGGATATGGATTAGTAAGTTGCAAACCGCTTTCCTGGTACACACCAAATCGAGAGGCCGTGATGATGGTTCCATGGCCCTGGATTAAAGCCAGTCATCCGGTCAGGGAGCATGGGTGTTTCCGGTTGAGACCGAGAGGGGGGCACCCCTTAGAGCGCGCGTATATAAATTTGATCCCATGCTATTCGAGATTGTGATCTCCCCATCTCAAAGTTTTTCTTGAACGCGGTCTAGGGTGATTCCTGGCATCGTGAGGTGGGATGGGTGTGTACTGGTTAGATATGTTTCTTCCGAAATACTGTAAACGGAACTAGTCGTTCGTGACTACGGAAATCCGTTGGCTGTGGGAAATTTAGTACAAACTCTGTAGAGTCAAAAATCCTTGAATCATCTTATCCATGTCCAAGTACTGTGTTCAACTTATCTTGTCCAGTGTCAGTCTCAGTGACAGAAACTCCGGTGAACCACATGAGTGTTAAGTCCAGTTAAATGCTTATTCCTGTGGATGGACTAACCCGTTTATTATTATGTGTTGAATATTTCCTATGAGTATTATATCGTTGTGAGCTTAACAGTTATGAATAATGAAATTTAAGCCCTTTCTGCGATGTCGCATAGACGTCCGACTGTGGCACAATTGTCCTTTACTTTTGATATAAGCCCTTTCTGTGATGTCGTTCAGACGTCTGACTGTGGCACGCTTGTTATTTACTTTTCAGTATAAGCCCTTTCTGTGATGTCGCTCAGACGTCCGACTGTGGCACGCTTGTTATTTACTTTTCAGTATAAGCCCTTTCTGTGATGTCGCTCAGACGTCTGACTGTGGCACGCCTGTTATTTACTTTTCATTATAAGCCCTTTCTGTGATGTCGCTCAGATGTCCGACTGTGGCACGCTTGTTATTTACCTGCGATATAAGCCCTTTCTGCGATGTCGCTCCGACGTCCGACCGTGGCACGCATGTCTTTTTCTTCTCAATATAAGCCCTTTTCGTGGTGTCGCTTAGACGCCTGACTGTGGCATGATTATTTATTTGTTCACCCTTCGAGGCGTCGCTCCAGACACCCGATCGACTTTTCAATTAATTTGTTGGGATTTCGGGAAGACTACCGCCTGACTCCTTTTTTTACTTACCATGTTGTTCCAATAATTATTAATTTGAATGTGCAACACCAATTACTAATGACGCATTCATGCATGCATTTATTATATCTTATGTCCGAACTGTCTTGCGAGTACTTTCAAAGTACTCACCTGGCTTGTTGATTTGGCCAGATGTTGACGAAGGCGATCTCATGGATGAAGAGTTCGATAGCTGGTCTGACGCCTAGAGGAGTCCCAGTCAGTCTCGAGTGATCCTGGATTTGGTTACTGTATTATATCCGCTTCCGCTACCCGAATAAATTCATCGAGCCACACCTCGACGCTCGATGAGCTGCCAGTTTAGGAGTCATGTTATCCGCTCTCCACTGTGATATTCCACCACCACTTTTATCTCGAGTCAGTAGTATGCCACCACACCATTGTGTCATATCCACCATTATGTATAATTATTGGCGTGCTTGTAATAATTTGTTGAGCAGCCTTAGCTCGACCTTGTAATATATTTTATGCTACTGGCTTACTATATCAAGAATTTTGTCTACCAGTAAGGAGGATTTTTCCTCATACTGGACTCAAAAGATCGGCTTCTCAATAAACATTTTATTGGAAAACCGGTCGTGACAGTGACATCCGTCACGACTCGCCCCGTGTAATAGCTTATGTTGAAGCTGATAATGAGAAGGCACGTCAAGATTCTCTGGACCTGTTGGATGAAGAGCGTGATCTGGCCGCATCACGATTGGCGGTTTATCAACAAGATCTCCGGCGTTATCACAGCCGCTAGGTTAAAACCAGAACCTTTCAAGAAGGCGATTTGGTGCTCCGGCTCATCCAGGATCAGACTTATATGCACAAGTTATCCCCACCTTAGGAAGGACCCTTTGTGGTCAGCCGAAGTCTGCACAATGGATCTTACTACCTGATTGATTTTTGAGAACATAAAGACTCACGTCAATCGGAGGATGAGACCAAGTGGCCATGGAACATAGCTCTCCTTCGGCCTTACTATACTTGAAGCCATAGGCTCTTCATCTGTACATATTTATGACAGTGTATATATTATATAATAAATCGGAGACTCCGATTAAGCGGGGTATCTGTTCTTTTTACATCCTGTGTATGCTATATGAGTTTACTGACAAAGCGGAGTTTTTTAATCCGGTCTTAGCAGTTGCACGGGTATAAAGAAAATCACTAGGGGGCTTGGTCATATTTGAACTACAGCTACACCTCTTGATCGGTTTTGAAACCACGAAGGGATATCACTAGGGGGCTTGGTTGTTATCACACCATAGCTACACCTCTTGATAGGCATTTAGGCCACAAAAGAAAAATATGTGGAGCCAAAGAGAGTGTTGCACAAAGCACAGACTCAAACATGGGTACACACTGAGCACAACTCACAAAGTTACTTGGGGGCTCTTTTTGCAAAGCAACAAAGAGTTTGAAAGGACCCTTGTAATTGGCTATCAAGCCACGGCTTGGAAGCCTGGTGTATTCACCTAAAAACCCGGGTTAACCTGCCTTCATCAAGTAAGCCACTCCTGTCCAGGTAATCCTGGTATGACCCATCGATTGTTTGACATGTCAATCTTTTATAGACCCTGAACTTGTCAAAGTTAAAATGATGATTGGTTGCCCATCTTAAAAGGCTTTGTCAAATGGTTTAACTCAGAGGCCTGGCAGCCCATGAAAAGCCTCGATTTGGAGCCTGGCAGCTCGTAAAAAGCCTTGTATAATTTTCTTTTTGAGTTTTTTCATCAGTCTTTTTTGATAAACCAGTGTCCTTGACCCGGCTTGCTTCTCAACTGCAAGTTGTTGGCACATGATCAGTTATAAACTGGTGTTTATTGACCCGGTCTGGTTTGACTAAATCACCAGTGTTATAAAGCAAACCAGGTAGTTATCCGGTACGGTTTAATATATAGATCAGCATTACAGAGATGGGGTTATCAACGTTCCAGATGGGTATTAACACCTTTGTTGTATACACCGTTGGTCAACCAATGAGGTATGTTATGTATATTGCTTTTTGTACAAACACTTTGATTATTTCATCTATGTACTGTACACTTCTTGGACATAATGACCCGTCTAGCGGTAAACCGCTAGACACTTTTAAGTTGTTGAACCCAGGAACACAATTCATCATGGGTTATGCATAAATATATCCCAAAAGGTGGCACAAGTTGTCATGAGGCATTACAAAACATGCTCAATGGCACGGCAAATAACGGAGTTTTGGCTATCCTATTACAAGAAGCTTTCAAAGCGGCTCCAATGGCATAATTGTTTTTCACAAGATCGGCACACGGTGGCCAGTAAACCGGCGACCGACTTAGGATGCTTCGTCTGGACGGTTTGATGGTTGAGGGTCAGTTGGTGTGGGCAGTTCTTCATCCCTCCCCAGACACTGGAAATCAACCGTCGACCAATCGATTCCACTTAAAGCTTGAAATACTGCTTCTTCATGGATAAGATTGGAGGGGTTAATATCAGGAGCATAAGTGTGTTTAAGAATCGGAGGCACAAGTTCTTCAACTTCATGAATGTCAGTCGGCTGTCTTTTCCCTTCAGCGTCATAAACCGGTTGAAAATGGGACAAGTCTGTATCATCAGCCAGTTTGCTGGCTACTGGTCGCATCTGTTTGGTCAGCCGCCGGAGGTCATCATTATCAAAGTTTGAACCGTCTTCCTTCACACATGGGTATCCTTTAATAATATCCTCCGCTTTAAGATGTGGAATCCAGGCTTTGGCTCGAATAAGTGCGGTTAAAGCTCCTGACCTGGCAGCTGCTTTCTTCAATTCGGCAATACTGGCTGGTAACATGGCCAATTTCTCAAGTGTTTCCTTAATCAAGGTTGGGGCCGTTTTTGTTATAAGCTGCCGTACAAATAGCCCGTTGAGACCCAGAGTACAACTGTTCAACCAATGTATATGCCGCTTTGAGCTTCATCCGCATGTCTGTACCAAGATGAGCAATCCGAGTAACTACCAAAGATTTTTATCAACGTTCTGGTCAGTGATAAGGTTCATTAACTTGCGCAAAACACATAAGCAGACACTTACCAAAGATAGCAGAAGTCATAGCATTGATTTGCCGTTTTAAACCAGCTAGTTCATCTGCAATTGGCTTCAGGGCTGCCTCGGCGTCTTCAGCTCTTTTGGTTAAACCGGACTTTTCAGATTCCCAGTTAGCACGATCTTTGGTGAAAGCTTCCTTCAGCTTTTCCATTACGGCTAGGGCTTGGGTCAGCTCCTCTTTGGATTTTGCAGCCTCTGCTTGTTGTGACTTCACATTTTCTTGCAAGTCAGAGTTTCGAGCGTCTTTGCTTCTCAGTTCAGCCTGCAACGTTGAAGGCATATTAAGCAACAGGTTATATATGTTCTAAGTACAAAGCGTATAACAAGTTATGCACTTCATACTTGGGGGCTAATGCCTATTCACTCTAAAGTGCTGCATTTTATACAAGTCTCCAACACAATACAAGCATTATACTAGACACTTGGGGGCTAATGTGCGTCTGTTCTAAAGTGGATGCATGGATTAAAACCCGGATTAACTTGCCCAGTTAAACCGGCCTTTGGGAGTTATGCTACACAAGGTTATTGTTAAAAGATGAGTCTTGGTTACAAATACCCGGTTTGTGATTAACATCATAAAATGGCCCTTGGGGGCTACTTGGGCCACTGTTTCAGCTAGGAGTCAATAAACAAAGGGAGACAAATTTACCTCATATCGCTCTTTCATCAAGTTCACCAAACCGGCTTCATAGTCCCGGTTTGAGTGCAAACGGTTCAAGAAGCTAGAGTGAAGCTCTTCAGCGTTGAAATGAGCATAGCTTGATAAATCACTGCCCCACTTGCCTTTTTCCTTAGCAGCTTGCTCTTCTTTGGCACTATGTTGAGCCAAGATGATGGGATGGCTAGGCTATGGCCCATTCCAGTAATGATAACATCGTCTCCTTGACCTTCAGTATGTTTGGCTGGTGACAATGGAGTATCAGCATTTCTCACCGGACTAGCCCGGTTTGGCTCTACCGATTCAACGTCAGGTGCGGCAGGTTCAGCGTCAGCTAGTTCATCGGTGTTTTCACCTTGAAGGGGCGGTTCACCAGTGGCGGCTTCAGGATGAAGGCCCTCCGGTTCACAAGTTTGTTCCGGTTCACCTCTGGGTTCTTCTTCAAAAGTGGCCGGGTCTTCGGGCGGATTGGTGACCCGAGCTTTCTTGTTGGGTCTGGCTTTGGCCCTGCAAACAAAAATATAAAAGGATTAATAGCTTATTTGAGTTCTATGATGCATTGAAGGAAAAGGTACAACTTACCCGGCTACAGTTTTTAGAGGAGGGAGTTGAGTTGCGGTTGACTCGCCAGATGATGAGGGAGGTGTCACCTCATAATTTGAATCGGATGGATTAAGAGGTTGTCTGAAATAACCTGCCTTGGGGTAAGAATTGTCAGGACAAGGGGAGACCTCAGACCGGCGCTTCCGAACCGGGGTGTCAGGTAAACCGGCTGAAGTGACCTGTTGGCCACTGTGCCGGGTTGTCCGGCGAGCTTCATGCTGCTGAGTCTTCAAAATAAATGTTTACTTCAGACCTTCGGGTCCATAGTTATTAGCTAGATGGCTTCTTATCTCTTTTTGGATCTCAATACAAAGTTCTCCCCCTCTCTTGTGGAGATCTATTCGATGTAATCTTCTTTTGCGGTGTGTTTGTTGAGACCGATGAATTGTGGGTTTATGATCAAGTTTATCTATGAACAATATTTGAATCTTCTCTGAATTCTTTTATGTATGATTGGTTATCTTTGCAAGTCTCTTCGAATTATCAGTTTGGTTTGGCCTACTAGATTGATCTTTCTTGCAATGGGAGAAGTGCTTAGCTTTGGGTTCAATCTTGCGGTGTCCTTTCCCAGTGACAGTAGGGGCAGCAAGGCACGTATTGTATTGCTGCCATCAAGGATAACAAGATGGGGTTTATATCATATTGCATGAGTTTATCCCTCTACATCATGTCATCTTGCTTAAAGCGTCACTCTGTTCTCTTGAACTTAATACTCTAGATGCATGCTGGACAGCGGTCGATGTGTGGAGTAATAGTAGTAGATGCAGGCAGGAGTCGGTCTAGTTGTCTTGGACGTGATGCCTATATACATGATCATACCTAGATATTCTCATAACTATGCTCAATTCTGTCAATTGCCCAACAGTAATTTGTTCACCCACCACAATATTTATGCTCTCGAGAGAAGCCACTAGTGAAACCTATGGCTCCCGGGTCTATTTTCCATCATATTAATCTTCCAATACTTAGTTATTTCCTTTGCCATTTATTTTACTTGTATCTTTATTTCTATTTATCATAAAAATACCAAAAATATTATCTTATCATATCTATCAGATCTCACTCTCGTAGGTGACCGTGAAGGGATTGACAACCCCTTTATCGCGTTGGTTGCGAGGAGTTTATTTGTTTGTGCAGGTGCGAGGGACTCGTGCGTGTCCTCCTACTGGATTGATACCTTGGTTCTCAAAAACTGAGGGAAATACTTACGCTGATCTGCTGCATCAGCCTTCCCTCTTCAAGGGAAAACTAACGCAGTGCTCAAGAGGTAACAGTTCGGACGTCGTAATCGTACTTTACTAGATATGGTGCAATCTATGATGTCTCTTACTTATTTACCGCTATCGTTTTGGGGTTATGCTTTAGAGACGGCTGCATTCAGGTTAAATAGGGCACCATCGAAATCCGTTGAGACAACACCTTATGAACTGTGGTTTGGCAAGAAACCAAAGTTGTTGTTTCTTGAAGTTTGGGGCTGCGATGCTTATGTGAAAAAGCTTCAACCTGATAAGCTCGAACCCAAATTGAAGAAATGTGTCTTCATAGGATACCCAAAGGAGACTGTTGGGTACACCTTCTATCGCAGATGCGAAGGCAAGACATTTGTTGCTAAGAATGGATCCTTTCTAGAGAAGGAGTTTCTTTCGAAAGAAGTGAGTGGGAGGAAAGTAGAACTTGATGAGGTAACTATACCTGCTCTCTTATTGGAGAGTAGTTCATCACAGAAACCGGTTCCTGTGACACATGCACCAATTAGTGAGGAAGCTAATGATGATGATCATGAAACTTCAGATCAAATTACTACTGAACCTCGTAGGTCAACCAGAGTAAGATCCGCACCAAAGTGGTACGGTAATCCTGTTCTGGAGGTCATGTTACTTGACCATGACGAGCCTACGAACTATGAGGAAGCGATGATGAGCCCAGATTCCGCAAAATGGATTGAAGCCATGAAATCTGAGATGGGATCCATGTATGAGAACAAAGTGTGGACTTTGGTTGACTTGCCCAATGATCGGCAAGCCATCGAGAATAAATGGATCTTCAAGATGAAGACTGACGCTGACGGTAACGTTACTGTCTACAAAGCTCGACTTGTTGCAAAAGGTTTTCGACAAGTTCAAGGAGTTGACTATGATGAGACCTTCTCACCCATAGCAATGCTTAAATCCGTCCAAATCATGTTAGCAATTGCCGCATTTTATGATTATGAAATTTGGCAAATGGATGTAAAGACTGCATTCCTGAATGGATTTCTGGAAGAAGAGTTGTATATGATGCAACCTGAAGGTTTTATCGATCCAAAGGGTACTAACAAAGTGTGCAAGCTCCAGCAATCCATTTATGGACTGGTGCAAGCCTCTCGGAGTTGGAATAAACGTTTTGATAGTGTGATTAAAGCATTTGGTTTTATACAGAATTTTGGAGAAGCCTGTATTTACAAGAAAGTGAGTGAGAGCTCTGTAGCATTTCTAATATTATATGTGGATGACATATTGTTGATTGGAAATGACTCATTGTTCTAATGTGCATGCATATTTGTGTGGGCAATAGGTTTTCACTGGTTGATTTGAAGCGAGAAACACTCATGAGTTATTAACCTTTTCCTTAGTTTTAAACTTCTAAATATAAGGAGAGGGGCGAACAAAGTGGCACACGAGATTGCCAAGTTTTGCTCTGGTGTTCAATCTGATGCTATATTAGAGGGTTTTGTTCCTCACTGTGTGGTGTCTTGTGTAACAGATGATTGTAATTCTCTTTATAGTTAATATATGGGTTGTTTTACAAAAAGCACATACTAAAAAAGAAATAATTCCATGCTCTCCATGAAAAACGAATGGCATATATTTAAAATTCTCCAAATTCTATGGCGCTTCAAGATTGGTGCCATATATTTTTATATGTAATTATATAGACACCATTTTTTGAACGAACAATATTTTGTTTTAGCAATACCCCTGCACCCTTCCCCTATGGCCATGTGCCCATGCCCGCATGATATTAACTTGGCCCCTAGGCTGTTGTCTTGTCTACAAGAGAAAACAACATGATTAATGAATCTAAATGCACCTAGAGACAAAGTTGACCTTGGGGTTGCATATACCATTTTTTGGTGGAGAGCTATCAAGTTGAGGCTCCCCTGGACGTCTGACAGACCTTTCATTTGTAGCCGCTCCATTTCCGTTTCACAATGGGTCTTGCGCGCCAGCACCAATAGAAAAACAGGCATTATCAGCGGCCCCTAGAGATGGTTGTGTCCCCATGTTCCAAATCCGCCTGTAATATTCCATAGAAGGTGGTTATTTCTTTGGTCGAGGAGGTTGAAATTTCAAAACGCCTATAGTAAACATCAAAGGCGGTTGTGATTTTGAAACCGCCTATAGTTTTTGAAATGAAACCGCCTATGGTACTTCCACCACTTATA
>NC_057794.1:573161318-573162907 GCF_018294505.1 Triticum aestivum
CCCCAGCTCACATTCTCCACTCCTACTCGAAGAAATAAATCTTCCATCACAACATCTTCAGCATCCACATCAAGATAGGGTAATGGGGCAAGTGGGCCAGTGCCACCACCAGCTTCGCCAGCAAGCTACATGGACAACCACTTGGAGGAGTCATTCCTGCCGATGCTGCCCGATCTGTCGCCGCATTAGTTGTGTCAACATCTGGGCAAGGCAGGGGGTAACTGTGTCGGCTCCACCAGTGCCCCAGCCGGCAAGCCTTGAGGATGACCACTGGAAGGAGTCCTTACCGACACCGCTGGGAGTAAGTGTGCTGGAACCACTGCCTCTCCTGGTTTTGATGTTTCATGTCTTGCATTTGCACGGCTTCTGCAAGAGATTTTGGTTGTAAAAACGAGTATCATTAGCTGTTCATCTATTGTTTCGACGAAAAGAAAATCCTCAAGTCCTCCTGATATGTTTGGATGTTAGATGGACACATATTTCTGTCTACTTTTAGAGTTAGTGTATTACGAAGATCCCAAAAACAAATTATGCACTAGCCCAATTCAACAAACATTTATGTAATCTCTTTCACATTCAGCCACACATTACAAAAAGACTCCTTCGACATTAAAAAAAGAGGCATAGTTCTGCTCAGGCTTCTGATGGGCGTGGCATGCCACCATGCTTCCGCCTATTAGTTAGGATACTAAACCCCCTAGATTTGGAGCCTCCCGATGCGTTGGGGGTTGTGGGGTACTGGGGTCGCTTGGGCCCATCTGTAATGGTGTTAAATTTGCTAATATATTTGAAGTCCACGAACATTAAGTTTTTGACCTTTTTTTGAAATCTATGAACAATTGAAAGAAATCATGGTTTTTAAATTAAAAAAACAAAAAACAAATAGTTTTTAACATTGAACATGATATATATTTAATGACCTCTTGTGTAACAGATGATTGTAATTCTCTTTATAGTTAATATATGGGTTGTTTTACAAAAAGCACATACTAAAAAAGAAATACTTCCATGCTCTCCATGAAAAACGAATGACATATATTTAAAATTCTTCAAATTCTATGGCGCTTCAAGATTGGTGCCATATATTTTTATATGGAATTATATAAACACCATTTTTTTGAACGCACAATATTTTGTTTTAGCAATACCCCAGCCCCCTTCCCCTATGGCCATGTGCCCATGCCCGCATGATATTAACTTGGCCCTAGGCTATTGTCTTGTCTACAAGAGAAAACAACATGATTGCACCTAGAGACAAAGTTGACCTTGGGGTTGCATATACCATTTTTGGTGGAGAGCTATCAAGTTGAGGCTCCCCTGGACGTCTGACAGACCTTTCATCTGTAGCTGCTCCATTTCCATTTCACAGTGGGTCTTGCGCGCTAGCACCAATAGAAAAACGGGCATTATTAGCGGCCCCCGGAGATGGTTGTGTCCCCATGTTCCAAATCCGCCTGTAATATTCCATCGAAGGTGGTCATTTCTTTGGCCGAGGAGGTTGAAATTTGAAAGCGCCTATAGTAAACATCAAAGGCGGTTGTGATTTTGAAACCGCCTATTTTAAAAAAAATTGGAGGCAGTTTTTGAAA
>NC_057794.1:573163259-573185266 GCF_018294505.1 Triticum aestivum
CTCACATTCTCCACTCCTACTCAAAGAAACGAATCTTCCGTCACAACATCTTCAGCATCCACATCCAGATAGGGTAATGGGGTAAGTGGGCTAGTGCCCACCACTAGCTTCGCCAGCAAGCCACATGGACAACCACTTGGAGGAGTCATTCCTGCCGATGCTGCCCGATCTATCGCCGCATTAGTTGTGTCAACATCTGGGCAAGGCAGGGGGTAACTGTGTCAGCTCCACCAGTGCCCCAGCCGGCAAGCCTTGAGGATGACCACCTGAAGGAGTCCTTACCGACGCCGCTGGGAGTAAGTGTGCTGGAACCACTGCCTCTGCTGGTTTTGATGTTTCATGTCTTGCATTTCCGCAGCTTCTGCAAGAGATTTTGGTTGTAAAAATGAATATCATTAGCTATTCATCTATTGTTTCGACAAAAAAAATCCTCAAGTCCTCCTGATATTTTGGATGTTAGATGGACACATATTTTTGTCTACTTTTAGAGTTAGTGTATTACGGAGATCCCAAAACAAATTATGCACTAGCCCAATTCAACATACCTTTTTGTAATCTCTTTCACATTCAGCCACACATTACAAAAAGACTCCTTTGACGTTAAAAAAAGAGGCATAGTTCTGTTCAGGCTTCCCGACGGGCGTGGCGTGCCACCACACTTCCGCCTGTTAGTTAGGATACTAAACCCCCTAGATTTGGAGCCTCCCGATGCGTTGGGGGTTGTGGGGTACCGGGGTCGCTTGGGCCCATCTGTAAGGGTGTTAAATTCGCTAATATATTTGAAGCCCATGAACATTAAGTTTTTGACCTTTTTTTGAAATCTATGAACAACTGAAAGAAATCATGGTTTTTAAATTTACAAAAAAACAAAAAACAAATAGTTTTTAACATTGAACACGATATATATTTAATGACCTACTTGCCTCCGGTGATCACCACACATGCATGCCCACGTTGCACCCCGCAGCCCCTGCCTACCTCCCGCCACACTTCGATTCATTCGCCAGCCACTACCGTCGTTGGAAATGACGCACCAAGCTGCCGAGAGCTCATCGACGAGGAGCCGAAACGGCACTGCACATCCACCCCGAGTGCTCGCTCCGCCTTCGGAACTCTAATTCGGGCCGCCACCACTTCCTTGAGCTCCATGTAGCAGCGACTTACTGCCCAAGTACCGAGGCATGCGGTAGCAGCCATGGGCACTTGGGCAACGAAAATCCCAAATTCGGATAGGCGGGAGAAGAGGTGGCTCGACATGTTCACCACCACGTGGAGGAGGCGGCACAAGCGTTTGACGTGATGGACCTCCGCTACTTAGGGAGCCCGACGAAGCATAATTTCTCCGTCGACACCCTCATAGAAGCTCGAGGCTGAGTGCGGCGATTCGGCCCTACATGGCCGAGCTCATCGCAAAGAACCGCAATTCCTCGCCAGATGTTCGACGAGCTCTTGGCCGAGTTCTCCGAGGAGGAGGAGGAGATGGCGGCACCAACAACGACGAGGCCGGCCCCTCACCGAGGTTATAGTGCCATAGTTGGATCATCACTATCACCCAGCCAGCATATATTTAGAAAATATCCTTAATTGCAAAAACTCCAGCAGCTTGTAAACTGATCATCCAAACCCTATGGCCCACGCACAACTCAACTAAACCGGACCGTGAGACCACACCCCATCGCACAGACCAGACCACACTCCTCATCGATCCCCTCCCAATTGAAACCCTCGCCGCCGTCACCCACCACGCCACCGCCACCATCACTGCCGGGCGAGCTCCTCGAGGAGATCTTCCTCCGCCTCCCGCCGGACGAGCCCACGTGCCTTGTGCGCGCCTCCCTCTCCAGCAAGCTCTGGCTCGGCCTCCTCTCCGGCCCTCGTTTCCGCGGTCGCTACCACGACCACCATGCAGCTCCTCCCATGCTGGGCTTCCTTCGTGGTTTCTGGCTGGAGGGCTGCCACCGGGGCGAAAAAGGTCCCATCCCGCGCTTCACGTCCACCGCGAAATTCGGCGCGCGCATTCCCGACGATGAATGGGACGACTGTGAATACCCTGCGTGGGACTGCCGCCATGGCCGCGTCCTTCTTGGGGATGCGCGTAACTCCGCGCTCCTCGTCTGGGACCCCATGATGGCCTGCCGGAGGGGTCTGGACTGGCCCAACCTGGTGGACAACAGCCGCGGGGTTGCCGTGTTGTGCGCCCTTAGCGGCTGTGACCACCGCACTTGTCACGCGGCTCCCTTTCAGGTGGTTTTTGTCGTCGTGGAAATGGGAGAAGATGAAAATGATGATTGTGCTGCATTCGCTTGTGTGTCCTTGCCAGAGACCGGTGACTGGAGCAAGCCATGCCCTCCATTGGATCAGTGGGGCGAGCCATGCCCACTTCTTCATCTTCCAGCCGATGCATTCATCAGGCCAATCCCCCCTGTCCTCATCCAAGAAGCACTTCCCTTCATGATTCAGTCTCTAAAAGATGATAGTGAAGAAATTCTCAAGTATGACTTGAGCTCTAATAGCTTATCATTGATGGGTGCACCGATTCAGGATCCTGAAATTGTCAGTTCCTCTATCCTCCTCGCGATGGCGGATGGCAGTTTGGGGTATGCATATGTCAACGGATCAACCCTCTACCTGTGGTCAAGACTCAGCCTGGACACGTTCCGGGCCGGTCCGGTCCCGGTCCGAGACGGCGTTTGGACCGGCCGCCGGCGGTCCGGTCCGGACCGGACCGAACTGTCAAACGAGCTAGTATTCTAGGACCGGACCGTTGGAGTGCCAGCTCAGTCAGGCCCGAGTGGACCGAATGGACCGGCCAGCTTTTAGCTCCTGTTTGTTGCCAGGCAGTGTATATTTTCTCCTTTTAGGTCGTATTTGTTGCCAGGCAGTGTATGTTTAGGCATCTGCTGGTTTTGGAGAGTAGATTAATCAAAAGTACAACAACAACACTACTGTTAGCTACTACCTAGGCTGTGTTCTACTGTTTAGGCATCACATACTGACATGGATGTAATATGACAAGTGATCAGTGATCACTACAGTTTTCAGATAAGTTTGGACCGAAACAACAGAAATATCACAGCCACAAACAACTAATTTGGACAGCAAGCACTGGACTAAATTTGGACAGCAAGAATAACTAAATTTGGACAGCATTTCCTTTGTTTCTTGGACATCCTCAAACTGATTTTGACAGAAAAGATGGCACAAATCAGGTTAAGCACAAATATCACATCCACAAACATAAGGTCTTATAATCATCGAACGACACGATTACAAACTTGCAATGACAATTCCAAGTCCATGTCAATTGGCAAGTTGAACATAACACAAATGAGAGGTTCATCTCCAAGCTAGCAGTGACAATTCATAGTTCATGACTTGAAAGGTTCCAACATAACAGAAATGCAAAAGTAGCCTTCACATGAGAAAGATCACTTTGACATTCATCTCCAAAATTGCAAGATCAACATCCACATGATGAATGTCTACAAGTAAGATAAACAACATTCACATAAATAATACTTGGTATCGTATGACAAGTGAAACATGTAGGAAGAATAGTTACCAATCATTGATCTCCTCCACCACAATGGGTAACTTGATGTTCTCAACATCATCCTCTTCATTCTCATCCCTCGGCTACAAGTGTGGAAGTTAGACAAATGCTCACATCACAAACAACAAGACCAAAAAAGAAAGAATAAACGGTAAGGAAAAGATGGCAAACATACCACCAGATTCAAGTCAACATGAGCACCCTTGATATAACTTGCACCACAAACGAATGCCTCCACCATAACCGGTTTTAACGAACTCCTATAGTCATCTAATACGACACAAGTTGACAAACTAGTTTGAGGATGAGAAGTTGACAAGTTTATAACCAAAGTTCAATAGTACGAGTTGACATACCTAAAATCCTTCCGGTCATGCTAAAGGTAGATTCCGAAGACACGGAGGTAGCCGGGATAGTAAGGAACCTCCTGGCTATCTTGGCCATAATTGGGTACCTAGGAGCATTGTCTTTCCACCAACCAAGAAGATCAAGAGCCTTGTTGCGAGGGGCAACCTCATCCTCTAAGTAGTTCCTCAACTCACTCTTTGATATTCTTGTTGAACGGGACGATAAGAAGGACTCGTACCCAGCTTGAACCGGGATACTAGGAATGTTTGCAAGGACTGGAGCTGTAACTAACTATTATCACATAAACCTGGATAAACTACCTATCGCCCTTAAATTAGTAGTCAATTGACCAGTAAAGATTAACAGATTTCTTACGAAATCTGAAACATAGCGGCAGCATGAGGTTGTAAGGGGCTATTGATACCGCTCAGCATAGGTTAAGTTCCAAAAGCAATTAAAGGTTGCAAGCACTTACCAAAGTATAGTAATCCAAACAAGCTATCATAGTCTGTTGATGGTTCACAAGCACAGTGGGGAAAAGGTGCCTATTGATTACTAGTACTTCATTCCCCTTCTCCTTCACTACATCTCCTGAAACTCTTGACTAATTATCTCCTGACAACTTATCAGGTCAAGCAACACCTGGTGCCTATATGCCAAATCCTGGGAATGCATCTTTCAGTGCTACAACTCAATCCTCTCATGCACAATTCCCAGGCATGTTACGCATGTACCATCCGCAGCAGCCTCCCTCAATCGTAAGTCCACATCCAATGGTACAGGTTAGAGAAAGATTACCTCTTCCTCTTCATGGCGCTCGGTGAGGAACCAGGGAAGGACGGACCGACGGCGTGCTGGCCTTGCTGCCTCCCCGATGTACACGTGCTCCTCCAGCTCGGACTCGGATGAGATGGTGCCGTCGGTGAAGGGAGAGGCCGCGGGTCAGGCTGAGCCGCGGGCAACGGCGCCGTCGCCTTAGGGTTAGGGTTAGGGATAGAACAGAGGAGGCACTTCCTCTGTTTGCAGAAGGAATTGAGCGAGGTGGGGGAATGGAACAAGGGGGGAGGGGGTTGCTCGGCTCGGGGGCTCGGGGCCTCGATCTGTTACACAGTTTATGGGCCTTGCGCCATCGGTCCGCTCGGTCGGCCCGGTTAAAGACCGGACCGGACCGAACTTTTTTCGGTCTGTTTTTCTGGGCTCGGACCGACATATTTTCCTATCGGGCCTGGACCGTGCGGGCCGGTCCTAAACGGGCCATGAGCAGGCCGCAAAGCCCGCTCGTGCTGTCCAGGCTGAGTCAAGACTGATCGATTCCAATGGAGTTGCCTCATGGAGTCAACGTACAATTATCAATCTCATGAGCCTTCTCCCCATCCCAAATCCTGTGGAAATAATTAGAGTAGTTGGAACCGTGGAGGGCGGTGATGTCGTTTTTGTCACCACGGTGCTGGGCATCTATGAGATTAATGTCGATACGCAGTGATGGAAGAAGCTAGGGAAGAGAGAAGATTTAGATGCTGTGATTCCATACATTAGTTTCTACAATCGGTAAGGTATAGTTGTATTTATATGTCATTTATTCTGATTTGGGAACACCTGTTAAGTTATACACCAAATAAGTTAGTGGAACAAACAAAATGATCGATCTCGAATCAGATATAAAGTTTTGTTTCAAATGTTCCCAAGCAAAGTTTTGGTGATTTGTAATTACAACTAATTATGCTAATTTAATTGGCTATTTATATCGTATCATGCCATCCCCTTTTTGGAATCACACCGGCAAATTTATGTTTGCATAAGGGGTGATGCCCAGTGACGTGGCGCATTGACAAGGTATGGTTGAATATGCTTAAGGGCAGGAGGCCACTCTCATCAACAGGAAAGATGACAAGCTTAGGCGGCATGGGTCTTGTGATGAATTATATCACTACATAGTAGCCCTTTTGGTGCAGTGGTGCTTGCTTGATTTCTCATACTGCTTTTAGCTTTTTTCAGTAAGCTTGACAGTTTCCCCATGTTGTTTTCGTGCGTAATTGGATGATGGATTATGTTGTAAACTTGTAATGAACCTTCAATTCTTGCAGCAGTAGTAGTAACCATTTGCTCTGTTGTATAATTTGATTTGAAAATGCAGTTGCGGATAGTAGCTTAATCTTGTCATTTAGAAAATTCTACAGTTTGATGTCTTGCAATGAACCTTCAGTCCTGCAGCTGCATTAAGAACCATGTGCTTTGTTGTTTCATTTTCTTGACAATGCATCTGTAGACAGGAGCTTAGCCTTACCATTTTGAAAACTTTACAGTTTGCTCTCCCAAATCTGAATTCATCTCTCATGAGTTCATAATGATGACGTGTCTAGAGCTAGTGGTTGGTCTCGCTCTAAAGAAGTAGAGATGGTGATGGTTTGTGCATGCTGTCTCACTGATATGCCTTTATTAATTTAGTGAATTTGGTTAGCGTTTTTTTAGGAAAGCAATGTTACTGACGAAGTGACGCGTACCACATGTAAACTGGATTTTGAGATACATGTTCAGGTAAGTACGAATATGGTGTTGTATTGCTGCCTAATGATCTTGGAAGTTTTTGTTTCGTTATCTGTTGCATATTTTTGGCCTCCAGTGCACAAAATGTATTTGCATGATTTTTGTCGAGAATTTTTACTTTTCTGAGTAAGATTGGTAAATTTTTCATGTCATCCATAAGGACTATCCTATATGTATCTGCATGCAGTACCATTTAAAGAACTATATAGTTTGTTCTCCCGGCTAGTCCAATCTCTAAAGTCCTCTTCCAGAGTAAGTTCGGATGATCAGCACAGCATGAGGGCTTGTCCTGAGCTAGGATTTTCCGACGATCAAGAGATGGTCAGGGATTGTGCATGGCTTGATTATAAATCTTAATTACTTTCTGAACTGAAGTACTGAACTAATACTACATGTCAGGTGTTGTTATTACCGCAGATTTTTTTTTCTTTTCTAGCAAATTAATGTTACTGCAGTTAACTTGCCATTGTTTTTTGTTGCCATATTTTTCCTATATAAGAGTAATGGTACTTGTTGCCTAGATTATAAATGCAAATTCATGTTCTTGCAGTAATATAATCTCTACTACTATTAAAAGAGCAAACATTTTCTTTCTTACGGACACCCAGTAATATAATCTCTACTACTATCTAAGTCAATGAAATCTAACATATTAGATTATTCTAACAAGATATCATGGGTGCAATTAGCAATTATAATAGGAAGACGAATCATCTGCGGACGAAAATCAATTTCCACGCCCCACTACGGCAACTTCGCTGTACGCAAACCCCGAGGCCCCGCTTCGCTCGAAGATGCGCCACCCCGCATCCTTCCTCCCGCCCAAGGAGAAACCCTAACCCTCGCCTGGAAGGAGCAAGAGCGAGAGCGCGAGGGAGAGCAATGGATCCTTCCAAGCTGGGCAAACTACGTTCGTACATGGAGGCTTGCAAGAAGGTCCCGGCCGTCCTCGCCGCCCCCTCACTCACCTTCTTCTGCGACTACCTCCAATCCATTGCCGCCGTCGACGCCTACGCCAAGCCCACTCCCAGGTTCCGATCCGCTACCCCTTCCCTTTCTCCGGCCCCGATCTCCTCCTTCCCTCTTCTTGATTGTGTCCGACTTCATATTTAACTCTCTTGCACCAACAGGCTCCCGTCAGCCATGTCGCCTTCATTGCCCGGTCGCCCATTGGAGCACGGACCTGCCTCGCACCTCCTGCCACCCGCCGCCAGTTTGCCAGGCAGGACGCCCTTCTTCCATGCTTAAGGTGAGGAATATTGATTCTGAAGGAAATATGCCCTAGAGGCAATAATAATGTTATTATTTTATTTCCTTATATCATGATAAATGTTTATTATTCATGCTAGAATTATATTATCTGGAAACATAATACTTGTGTGAATACATAGACAAACTAAGCGTCCCTAGTATACCTCTACTTGACTAGCTCGTTAATCAAAGATGGTTATGTTTCCTAACCATAGACATATGTTGTCATTTGATTAATGGGATCACATTATTCGGAGAACGATGTGATTGACATGACCCATTCCATTAGCTTAGCACCCGATCGTTTAGTATGTTGCTATTGCGTTCTTCATGACTTATACATGTTCCTATGACTATGAGATTATGCAACTCCCGTTTGCCGGAGGAACACTTTGTGTGCTACCAAATGTCACAATGCTGGGTGATTATAAAGGAGCTCTACAAGTGTCTCCAAAGGTAAATGTTGGGTTGGCATATTTCGAGATTAGGATTTGTCACTCCGATTGTCGGAGAGGTATCTCTGGGCCCTCTCGGTAATGCACATCACATAAGCCTTTTCAAGCATTGCAACTAATGAGTTAGTTGCGAGATGATGTATTACGAAACGAGTAAAGAGACTTTCCGGTAACGAGATTGAACTAGGTATTGAGATACCGATGATCGAATCTCGGACAAGTAACATACCGATGACAAAGGGAACAACGTATGTTGTTATGCGGTCTGACCGATAAAGATCTTCGTTGAATATGTGGGAGCCAATATGAGCATCCAGGTTCCGCTATTGGTTATTGACCGGAGACATGTCTCGGTCATGTCTACATTGTTCTCGAACCCGTAGGGACCGCACGCTTAAGGTTTCGATGACAGTTATATTATGAGTTTATGAGTTTTGATGTACCGAAGTTAGTTCGGAGTCCCGGATATGATCACGGACATAACGAGGAGTCTCAAAATGGTCGAGACATAAAGATTGATATATTGGACGGCTATATTTGGACACCGGAAGTGTTCCGGGTGATTTTGGAGAAAACCGGAGTACCGGAGGGTTACCGGACCCCCCGGAGAAGTAATGGGCCTTATGGGCCTTAGTGGAGAGAGAGAAGGGCAGCCAGGGTGGGCCGCATGCCCCCTCCCCCCTGGTCCGAATTGGACTAGGAGAGGGGGGGCGGCGCCCCCCTTTCCTTCGCCCTCCCCACTTCCTTCCCCCTCCTAGTAGGAGTCCTACTTCTACTAGGAGGAGGACTCCTCCTTGGCGCGCCTATAGGGCCGGCCGGCCTCCTCCCCTTGCTCCTTTATATACGGGGGCAGGGGCACCCCTAGACACACAAAGTTGATCCACATGATCATTTTCTTAGCCGTGTGCGGTGCCCCATTCCACCATAATCCTCGATAATATTATAGCGGTGCTTAGGCGAAGCCCTGCGACGGTAGAACATCAAGATCGTCACCACGCCGTCGTGCTGACGGAACTCTTCCCCGACACTTTGCTGGATCAGAGTCCGGGAATCGTCATCGAACTGAACGTGTGCTAAAACTCGGAGGTGCCGTAGTTTCGGTGCTTGATCAGTCGGGCCGTGAAGACGTACGACTACATCAACCGCGTTGTGCTAACGCTTCCGCTGTCAGTCTACAAGGGTACGTAGATCACAGTCTCCCCTCTCGTTGCTATACATCACCATGATCTTGCGTGTGCATAGGAATTTTTTTTGAAATTACTATGTTCCCCAACAGTGGCATCAGAGCCTAGGTTTTATGTGTTGATGTTATATGCATGAGTAGAACACAAGTGAGTTGTGGGCGATATAGGTCATACTGCTTACCAGCATGTCATACTTTGGTTCGGCGGTATTGTTGGATGAAGCGGCCCGGACCGACATTACGCGTACGCTTACGCGAGACTGGTTCTCCCGATGTGCTTTGCACAAAGGTGGCTAGCGGGTGTCAGTTTCTCCAACTTTAGTTGAACCGAGTGTGGCTACACTCGGTCCTTGCGAAGGTTAAAACAACACCAACTTGACAAACTATCATTGTGGTTTTGATGCGTAGGTAAGATTGGTTCTTGCTTAAGCCCGTAGCAGCCACGTAAAACTTGCAACAACAAAGTAGAGGACGTCTAACTTGTTTTGCAGGGTATGTTGTGATGTGATATGGTCAAGACATGATGCTAAATTTTATTGTACGAGATGATCATGTTTTGTAACCAAGTTATTGGCAACTGGCAGGAGCCATACGGTTGTCGCTTTATTATATGCAATGCAATTGCGCTATAATGCTTTACTTTATCACTAAGCGGTAGCAATAGTCGTGGAAGCATAAGATTGGCGAGACGACAACGATGCTACGATGGTGATCAAGGTGTTGCGCCGGTGACGATGGTGATCACGACGGTGCTTCGAAGATGGAGATCACAAGCACAAGATGATGATGGCCATATCATATCACTTATATTGATTGCATGTGATGTTTATCTTTTATGCATCTTATCTTGCTTTGATTGACGGTAGCATTTTAAGATGATCTCTCACTAATTATCAAGAAGTGTTATTCCTGAGTATGCACCGTTGCGAAAGTTATTCGTGCTGAGACACCACGTGATGATCGGGTGTGATAGGCTCTACGTTCAAATACAACGGGTGCAAAACAGTTGCACACGCGGAATACTCAGGTTATACTTGACGAGCCAAGCATATACAGATATGGCCTCGGAACACGGAGACCGAAAGGTCGAGCGTGAATCATATAGTAGATATGATCAACATAGTGATGTTCACCAATGAAACTACTCCATCTCACGTGATGATCGGACATGGTTTAGCTGATTTGGATCACGTAATCACTTAGAGGATTAGAGGGATGTCTATCTAAGTGGGAGTTCTTTAGTAATATGATTAATTAAACCTAAATTTATCATGAACTTAGTACCTGATAGTATCTTGCTTGTTTATGTTTGATTGTAGATAGATGGCCCATGCTGTTGTTCCATTGAATTTTAATGCATTCCTTGAGAAAGCAAAGTTGAAAGATGATGGTAGCAATTACACGGACTGGGTCCGTAACTTGAGGATTATCCTCATTGCTGCTCAGAAGAATTACGTCCTGGAAGCACCGCTGGGTGCCAGGCCTGCTGCTGGAGCAACACCAGATGTTATGAACGTCTGGCAGAGCAAAGCTGATGACTACTCGATAGTTCAGTGTGCCATGCTTTACGGCTTAGAATCGGGACTTCAACGATGTTTTGAACGTCATGGAGCATATGAGATGTTCCAGGAGTTGAAGTTAATATTTCAAGCAAATGCCCGGATTGAGAGATATGAAGTCTCCAATAAGTTCTATAGCTGCAAGATGGAGGAGAACAGTTCTGTCAGTGAGCATATACTCAAAATGTCTGGGTATAATAATCACTTGATTCAATTGGGAGTTAATCTTCCAGATGATTGCGTCATTGACAGAATTCTCCAATCACTGCCACCAAGCTACAAGAGCTTCGTGATGAACTATAATATGCAAGGGATGAATAAGACTATTCCCGAGCTCTTCGCAATGCTGAAAGCTGCGGAGGTAGAAATCAAGAAGGAGCATCAAGTGTTGATGGTCAACAAGACCACTAGTTTCAAGAAAAAGGGCAAAGGAAAGAAGAAGGGGAACTTCAAAAAGAACAACAAGCAAGTTGCTACTCAAGAGAAGAAACCCAAACCTGGACCTAAGCCTGAAACTGAGTGCTTCTACTGCAAGCAGACTGGTCACTGGAAGCGGAACTGCCCCAAGTATTTGGCGGATAAGAAGGATGGCAAAGTGAACAAAGGTATATGTGATATACATGTTATTGATGTGTACCTTACTAATGTTCGCAGTAGCACCTGGGTATTTGATATTGGTTCTGTTGCTAACATTTGCAACTCGAAACAGGGACTACGGATTAAGCGAAGATTGGCTAAGGACGAGGTGACGATGCGCGTGGGAAATGGTTCCAAAGTTGATGTGATCATGGTCGGCACGCTACCTCTACATCTACCTTCGGGATTAGTATTAGACCTAGATAATTGTTATTTGGTGCCAGCGTTGAGCATGAACATTATATCTGGATCTTATTTGATGCGAGACGGTTATTCGTTTAAATCAGAGAATAATGGTTGTTCTATTTATATATATGAGTAATATCTTTTATGGTCATGCACCCTTAAAGAGTGGTCTATTGTTATTAAATCTCGATAGTAGTGACACACATATTCATAATGTTGAAGCCAAAAGATGCAGAGTCGATAATAATAGTGCAACTTATTTGTGGCACTGCCGTTTGGGTCATATCGGTGTAAAGCATATGAAGAAACTCCATACTGATGGACTTTTGGAACCACTTGATTATGAATCACTTGGCACTTGCGAACCGTGCCTTATGGGTAAGATGACAAAAACACCGTTCTCCGGCACTATGGAGAGAGCAACAGATTTGTTGGAAATCATACATACAGATGTATGTGGTCCGATGAATGTTGAGGCTCGTGGCGGATATCGTTATTTTCTCACCTTCACAGATGACTTAAGCAGATATGGGTATATCTACTTAATGAAACATAAGTCTGAAACGTTTGAAAAGTTCAAAGAATTTCAGAGTGAAGTTGAAAATCATCGTAACAAGAAAATAAAATTCCTACGATCTGATCGTGGAGGAGAATATTTGAGTTTGGTGTACATTTGAAACAATGCGGAATAGTTTCGCAACTCACGCCACCCGGAACACCAGAGTGTAATGGTGTGTCCGAACGTCGTAATCGTACTTTACTAGATATGGTGCGATCTATGATTTACCGCTATTGTTTTGGGGATATGCTCTAGAGACGGCCGCATTCACGTTAAATAGGGCACCATCAAAATCCGTTGAGACGACGCCTTATGAACTGTGGTTTGGCAAGAAACCAAAGTTGTCGTTTCTGAAAGTTTGGGGCTGCGATGCTTATGTGAAAAAGCTTCAACCTGATAAGCTCGAACCCAAATCAGATAAATGTGTCTTCATAGGATATCCAAAGGAAACTATTGGATACACCTTCTCTCACAGATCCGAAGGCAAGACTTTTGTTGCTAAATTCGGAAACTTTCTAGAGAAGGAGTTTCTCTCGAAAGAAGTGAGTGGGAGGAAAGTAGAACTTGACGAGGTAACTGTACCTGCTCCCTTATTTGAAAGTAGTACATCACATAAACCAGTTTCTGTGACACCTACACCAATTAGTGAGGAAGCTAATGATAATGATCATGAAACTTCAGAACAAGATACTACTGAACCTCGTAGACCAAACAGGGTAAGATCCGCACCAGAGTGGTACGGTAATCCTATTCTAGAAGTCATGCTACTAGATCATGATGAACGTACGAACTATGAAGAAGCGATGGTGAGCCCAGATTCCGCAAAATGGCTTGAAGCCATGAAATCTGAGATGGGATCCATGTATGAGAACAAAGTATGGACTTTGGTTGACTTTCCCAATGATCGGCAAGCAATTGAGAATAAATGGATCTTCAAGAAGAAGACTGACGCTGACGGTAATATTACTGTTTACAAAGCTCAACTTGTCGCAAAAGGTTTTCGACAAGTTCAAGGGATTGACTACAATGAGACCTTCTCACCCGTAGCGATGCTTAAGTCTGTCCGAATCATGTTAGCAATTGCCATATTTTATAATTATGAAATTTGGCAGATGGATGTCAAAATTGCATTCCTGAATGGATTTCTGGAAGAAGAGTTGTATATGATGCAACCGGAAGGTTTTTTCGATCCAAAGGGAGCTAACAAAGTATGCAAGCTCCAGCGATCCATTTATGGACTGGTGCAAGCTTCTCGGAGTTGTAATAAACGCTTTGATAGTGTGATCAAAGCATTTGGTTTTGTACAGACTTTTGGAGAAGCCTGTATTTACAAGAAAGTGAGTGGGAGCTCTGTAGCATTTCTGATATTATATGTAGATGACATATTACTAATCGGAAATGATATAGAATATCTGAATAGCATAAAGGGATACTTGAATAAAAAAATTCAATGAAAGACCTTGGTGAAGCTGCTTACATATTGGGCATTAAGATCTATAGAGATAGATCAAGATGCTTAATTGGACTTTCAGAAAGCACATACCTTGACAAAATTTTGAAGAAGTTCAAAATGGATCAAGCAAAGAAAGGATTCTTTCCTGTGTTACAATGTGTGAAATTGAGTAAGACTCAATGCCCGACCAATCCAGAAGATAGAGAGAAAATGAAAGATGTTCCCTATGCCTCAGCCATAGGCTCTATCATGTATGCAATGCTGTTTACCAGACCTGATGTGTGTCTTGCTATAAGTCTAGCAGGGAGGTACCAAAGTAATCCAGGAATGGATCACTGGACAGCGGTCAAGAACATCCTGAAATACCTGAAAAGGACTAAGGATATGTTTCTCATATATGGAGGTGACAAAGAGCTCATCGTAAATGGTTACGTTGATGCAAGCTTTGACACTGATCCGGACGATTCTAAATCGCAAACCGGATACGTGTTTACATTAAACGGTGTAGCTGTCAGTTGGTTCAGTTCTAAACAAAGCGTTGTGGCGGGATCTACATATGAAGCGGAGTACATAGCTGCTTCGGAAGCAGCAAATGAAGGAGTCTAGATGAAGGAGTTCATATCTGATCTAGGTGTCATACCAAGTGCATCGGGTCCAATGAAAATCTTTTGTAACAATACTGGTGCAATTGCCTTGGCAAAGGAATCCAGATTTCACAAGAGAACCAAGCACATCAAGAGACGCTTCAATTCCATCCGGGATCTAGTCCAGGTGGGAGACATAGAGATTTGCAAGATACATACGGATCTGAATATTCCAGACCCGTTGACTAAGCCTCTTCCACAAGCAAAACATGATCAGCACCAAAGCTCCATGGGTGTTAGAATCATTACTATGTAATCTAGATTATTGACTATAGTGCAAGTGGGAGACTGAAGGAAATATGCCCTAGAGGCAATAATAATGCTATTATTTTATTTCCTTATATCATGATAAATGTTTATTATTCATGCTAGAATTGTATTATCCGAAAACATAATACTTGTGTGAATACATAGACAAACTAAACGTCACTACTATGCCTCTACTTGACTAGCTCGTTAATCAAAGATGGTTATGTTTCCTAACCATAGACATGTATTGTCATTTGATTAACGGGGTCACATTATTAGGAGAATGATGTGGTTGACATGACCCATTCCATTAGCTTAGCACCCGATTGTTTAGTATGTTGCTATTGCTTTCTTCATGACTTATACATGTTCCTATGACTATGTGATTATGCAACTCCCGTTTGCCGGAGGAACACTTTGTGTGCTACCAAACGTCACAACGCTGGGTGATTATAAAGGAGCTCTACAGGTGTCTCCAAAGGTAAATGTTGGGTTGGCGTATTTCGAGATCAGGATTTGTCACTCCGATTGTTGGAGAGGTATCTCCGGGCCCTCTCGGTAATGCACATCACATTAACCTTGCAAGCATTGCAACTAATGAGTTAGTTGCGAGATGATGTATTACGAAACGAGTAAAGACTCTTGCCGGTCACGAGATTGAACTAGGTATTGAGATACCGACGATCGAATCTCGGGCAAGTAACATACCGATGACAAAGGGAACAACGTATGTTGTTATGCGGTCTGACCGATAAAGATTTTCATAGAATATGTGGGAGCCAATATGAGCATCCAGGTTCCGCTATTGGTTATTGACCGGAGACATGTCTCGGTCATGTCTACATTGTTCTCGAACCCATAGGATCCGCACGCTTAAGGTTTCGATGACAGTTATATTATGAGTTTATGAGTTTTGATGTACCGAAGTTAGTTTGAAGTCCCGGATATGATCACGGACATAACGAGGAGTCTCGAAATGGTCGAGACATAAAGATTGATATATTGGACGGCTATATTCGCACACCGGAAGTGTTCCGGGTGATTTCGGAGAAAACCGGAGTACCGGAGGGTTACCGGAACCCCCCCCCGGGAGAAGTAATGGGCCTTATGGGCCTTAGTGGAGAGAGAGAAGGGCAGCCAGGGTGGGCCGCGCGCCTCCTCCCCCCCTGGTCCGAATTGGACTAGGAGAGGGGGGCGGCGCCCCTCTTTCCTTCTCCCTCCCCACTTCCTTCCCCCTCCTAGTAGGAGTCCTACTCCTACTAGGAGGAGGACTCCTCCTTGGCGCGCCTATAGGGCCGGCCGGCCTCCTCCCCTTGCTCCTTTATATACGGGGGCAGGGGGCACCCCTAGACACACAAAGTTGATCCACGTGATCGTTTTCTTAGCCGTGTGCGGTGCCTCCTTCCACCATAATCCTCGATAATATTGTAGCGGTGCTTAGGCGAAGCCCTGTGACGGTAGAACATCAAGATTGTCACCACGCCGTCGTGCTGACGGAACTCTTCCCCGACACTTTGCTGGATCGGAGTCCGGGGATCGTCATCGAGCTGAATGTGTGCTAAAACTCGGAGGTGTCGTAGTTTCGGTGCTTGATCGGTCGGGCCGTGAAGACGTACGACTACATCAACCGCGTTGTGCTAACGCTTCCGCTGTCGGTCTACAAGGGTACGTAGGTCACACTCTCCCCTCTCGTTGCTATGCATCACCATGATCTTGCGTGTGCGTAGGAATTTTTTTGAAATTACTACGTTCCCCAACAGATTCCTCCTCTTCCGAATTCATTTTTTAATGTTGATGAATTACCCCTTTTAATTGTTTGGTTATGGTACTCTTTCACTGCTTGTGATGGATTTGATCGTGATTTTGGCATGGATGGATATGAGATCTCTCCTTCTGCTCCTTCCAATATGTCAAATTGATTTTCTGTAGCTGAGTTGATCTTCTCATCTGGCGGGCTCAAGCTCCTCGTGGTCATTCGAGCTGACCCCCTCGCCTTGATAGGTGAGATTGATACAGAAATTGCCATGCTTATTTTTGTTTTTACCTCACTGAAGACATAAGGAGGTTTAACCAAAGAAGTCTCCGAGTTGGTTCTCGGGAGTAATTAGCACTTACAAATATGTATCTCTAATTGAGTGCCACCGAATATTTTTCCTGGTACTAACCTAATGATCATATATGGTCTTATTTTAGGATCCCCCAGCAGATGAACCAGAGGTACTTGCAGGAATTCCTCTCATATTCGGACTGTGCTAAGCTATTCAAATTTGACTTTCAGGATTACATTCATCATTTTGGACGTACTGCGCCTGGTGATAAAGGAAAAGGAACTCTATTATTATTCTTCATGCCCAAACAATTAGAGTTTCTCATCTCCTTGAGGGTAATCAATTCCGCGCCGAGATAATATGGCCTTTCTTTCCCTCTAAAGTTAGCGAAAATCACATATTTAGTGTGTCTGCAGGCAGCCAACATTCATCTCACAGAGCACGAGTTTAATAACAAGAATGTGCCAAATCTGCAAGCACATTTTGTAAGTGCATCTTTTACAATATAGTGAAGTGTTCCAATCCAGTATTTATTTCTGTCCTTTTTAGTTGGTAATCCACCTTTTACATCCTTTACAATATGTTGACAAGTTACAACTGAATTTATTGAGCAGGAGAAAATCGTTGGCGATAGCGACTTCCTACATCAGTCGGCTCAACCAGCCTATAGATTCTACATTCCACCATGCGACTCACACGCCATGAAAGACATCTTTAGTGTTCATGGTCTCAATTTGAAGGTAAAATGCTTCTTGAAGGTTTTTGTGGGATCTCTGTATTTTTTTATGTTTTGCTGGTTTACAAGTCACAGTTATTTTGGATAGCATGTAGAAGCAACCTTGTCTTTTTGTTAATATTTCAGTGAGCATCTCCCAGAATTACTTGGCCGATAGTATTTTCATCACCGCAAATATTTTTGTTTCATGAAAAGGTTCTCCTGTTTATCTTGTGTAAACTAACTTCACATAACAAATTTGTTTTTAATGTCCAATTCACTATGATTTGCCAGGACGTAGGTGCATCATTTTACTTTAGCAACCCTCCAAAAGTGGAAATTGGCCTGGAGTGCAGAGTTATATGAGGAAAATGTGTTATAACAGAATTGCTGGTTCTAGACAGAGGCGAAAGAGGCATTGCATCACTGCTGCAAATCCTTAATTATAACAGGTAGTTTGCTAGATTAGAGAGAGCCAGATTCCTTCGGTTGTTTGTTATGACACAAATACAAAAGCTGAAATGATTTAATATAGGGACCAAATCAAGGACATAGTTCAGCGGATGGGATAAAGCCATACAAAGTTACATATACAAGTAATTGTTTCCAATCTTTCTATGAGCATTAACCTGAGTTAATATGGAAAGTGCTCGCCTATGTGATTACCATCTTTTTTCCTCATCTCCTTTCTTTAACATGTTACAATTGTAAATTCGAAAGGAAATTGATCTTTTTAACTCTTCTTCGAAAACAGGTGGCCTTGAATTTGGTAAACCTTGCATGCGTGTCCCTATTTATTTTGAAATTTTGGGCAAACTCTGTATGGTTTTCTGTTGGACAACATCGACGAGAAGGCAAGATGCTAAAGTATTTAAGGTTTGCGCATTACCTCCTTTTGATTTAGGTGGAAATTAGTCCATGGACCAATTCTTTCTTTTGATGTTTTATTTTTGTTTTTCTATTGTACCCTAGGAACTAGCATATTTTTTTACAGGATTGATCGATTTGTTGATTTATTTGTTTTATTTTGTTCCTGTAGTTGTAGTCTAAAGTGTATAACTAGAATGCTTCATTTAATTACAAGGTCAATTCTAAAAAAAGTAATTACAAGGTCAAAGTTTACACGTGCAGACAAAACACTGAATCTATACTAGCCTACTTGTACACCCAGCCTAAATTTCCTGGTATATTTGCATATGTTTCTTGCTTTCTTAGTGCTTTACATCATTGAATGTTATATCAGTTTTCTTCTCTTGTTTCTCTCTACAATATAGTGTATGAAGGTGATAAGCTGGTAGATGGCTGGAATACCCTTTGACTTGGTTCTAAATCTTAGATGACCGCTGGTCAATATTTATATGGTTTAACATGCCAATGAGTCTTGTTCTCATCTAGATTGTTGTATTCTCTGATAATGAGTTGATCCAAGAATTAACATGATATTTTATCTTCGTATAGGAGAAGAGAAATTCAAAAAAAATGGTTAATGAAGAGGAATCCAGTGCCATGTCATGTGGATCTCAAGAGCTAAAATGAAATATGTGTCAGCCTCTCATGCCTAGACTAATTATCCTGATGGTCCAGTCCATTTGGAAAATCCTCACTGGCATCATGGTTATGAATATGCTTGGTGGAAATTATGATGTGATATTAAAATTTTGCTTTAATAAGAGGTGGTCGGGTGTGAGAACATGCATGTATAGCTCAGGCTCCACGTTGTTTCCTGATTAACAAAGTTATGATTTTTCACTACCGAACAACAACCTATCTAAGAAAGTAATCCTACGTTTGGTAAGAATATTTTTGTGAAAGATGTAATGTGTGTTAGCCTTGAGGTGCGTTGCACGTGCGCGCTTACTAGTTATATTAACTCTTCTCATGTCAGCGGAGCTTAAACCATCTTTTAGTGCTTAGTTGTGTTTGAGAAGGAAATTGTTTGCTGGCATCTTTTTGGAGAGGTGAACGTTGGTACGAGTAGGCATTACCTTTCAGTTATCTTGCTAGTAGTTTCTTAGAAGCTTCAACTTTCAACTATAGGAATTTAGGCCAGCACCAAGCTATAGATTTTTATTACTTGTTTTGTTCTCAGAATATGGAACCTATTTGTGCAATCTAACCTACCTCTCCTTGCTTTTGAGGATTTTACTAGAACTGACATAAATGTTCAGTATCTGGATTTGGATGTTCAGTATCTGCCATAGTTTATTTGGATGTTCAGTATCTTATTTGGATGTTCTGTTTATCTGGCAGAGCATGGCCAAGCTGGCATGTAAATAAGATTTTTACCTCCAAGAGGTACCTAAATCTGGATTTTTACGTGACGGTTTGTGCACTAGAATGTACAGCTGACTTGTACTTGGACTTCTAGTTGTCTATAGTCCTTGTACGTGTATATATATACATATCGTTTAACCGTGGCCAGTGATGTGCAGTTCAGAACGCAAGAAAATGAACTATGGTCTGAAGTTCTTTGGAAATCCACCATGATGATGTTTTTTGTGCTGTGTTTGCGTATCATTGCACTAATCTGCTTTTTTTCAACCAAGGGGCTGTAAGCAATAGATGGTCTGGTTTGCCAGTTAACAAGTTCTTATTAGGTAATTGTGCTTGTGTACCACGATGAGAAATGGGTCAAGTAATTTTAGTGTCTTTTCCTTTTGGATGAAGAATCTTTGCTCCATGAAGTGTATGTGTATACATCTTGGTTGCTTCAGATTTTGAGTTTGAGCTAAGTTCCTTGCTACTTTTGATTTTGAGTTTCGGCCCAATGGCTGGCCTTTCTGCTTGGGCTGGCGAGAGAAGCTGTGGTCAGGTCCATGACAGGTCCATCTGAATTTAAGTCTCGCAGCAATCAGCCGGAATTGCCAAAAAAAAAAATCAGCCAGACGAAGGAAGAGGGATGAGGTCCGCTTGGTATCCTCGGAACAGCCGTCGTCCTGATCGTCCTGGTATCCTTGGAAGATAGGATTTTTAGGACCCGAGTGTCTAGACACCCTCTTATCAGCACCGTGCGTTCAGAAATGGTTTCCTCGAGATTTGTACCGTGTCCTCAAGCAGGAATCTGATTAGCAGGGCTAAGCGGCGCGAGGCTCGTAACATTTGAAGCAAATATGACCTAGCCTAGCACTGTTCCTTCTGAAAAGAATCTTAGCTAGCTGCAGTTTATAGGCTAGATGTGACAATACAACTTTACCAGATACGTAGCAAACTTGGAATAAGAAAAAGCGTGGGCTGAGGACCTGCATGAAATCTTACTCAGACAACAATAATTTTTAATTTGCAGCTGGACACTTGTCGGAGGACGGAATACATGATTCTTTTTCATTGTATAATAATGAAAGATAGCTCAAAATGCATCTCGTACCACTGCTACTGGAGGCTATCATGTCTGACTGTGTACCTGTCTCACTTGTTCATGGCTCAACTTTAGCACAGTACACTACCTGTGCGGCCGATCATTGACAATCTGCATGACTAAACGTTTCAAACCAGGAACTATGGGGCGCATCTAGATCAAGCAAAACATGTACCTGATACATACAATGTACGTTGACCCTCCGTAAGCTTGACTGTACCAGGTACAAACAGTGGACCCGTGCATACATGTAGCAGGTTCCCCATTCACACCCAACGCTGATGAAGCAAGAAGGTAAAAATCTTGATATAAAACTGCCACTGATGTGAAACCCCGACACCCAGCATGCACCTGTCTATGTGATGTCTCTTCAACTACACCCGGCCTGACCTGCTGCCCGGGCTACCATCCTGCTGTCCGTGACAACCTACCATGCCTACTCAGTCTGCTGCAGCCTAGGACCGGCCCCTGCTTTACTCTGCAAATTCAATGCTTAATTCACATGACAACGCAAGTGGCCTGGTGCTGTATAGGCCTGGGCACGAATCTTTAAAGCACTGAACGCACCGGATAAGGGGGTGTCGGGACACTTGGGTGCTATGGCATCTTTTCGATCCTTGGAATACTGCATGGAGCTGTTAATGCATTTCTTCAAGTTTTATAGCACTCGCATCGACAATGTTGAGTATGCTGAAGGGCAGGGTGCGACGTGGATGGATCTGCTGAACGCAAGCTCGCTTGGGCAGTTATAGAAAATCTAGGAACTATGTTTTGAAGCTTCAAAATTTTCTATTAAAAAATAGCACTCACGTACATAGGGTAGTATAGCATTTATGTTCAACTTGTCATGATAAAATTTGCTAATTTGTGTTTTTACAAAATTTATATACATAATTTCTATCGAGATTTTTGACTTTTGTAAGTTTGGTAATTTTCTCTCGTCATCTGCAAAGTTTGCTCACCCAGCTTGGGTCCAATATCTAAAATCCTTTCCCAGAGAAGGTTCAGATGTTCGGCGGAGTATGAGGGCTTATCCTGAACTATGATTTTGTGCCGCTCAAAAGACAGGATAGCTGCTTGTGCATGGCTAACTAACCTTGTGAACTGAACTAGGATTATAAATTGTAACTAACCTTGTAAAGTGAACTAGTACTGCATGTCAGGTATTGTTGTTACTGCAGCAAATTTTTACATTTTGCAGTACTTACTGGTGTAGGAGAAAACTTACTTGGCATTGGTCGGCAGGGAAGGTGCGTGCTTGAGGAGCCA
>NC_057794.1:573185492-573190272 GCF_018294505.1 Triticum aestivum
GACCCGAGTTACCGGCTGCCATGAGCGGTGCTCTTCCGATGTGGGCTTGTCATCGGGCAGGAGTTTCACATGGTCCTCCTGCCCGGGACGGGCTGCTGCTCATGTAACTCCTGGCGCATGGTCACCCTGGAGTCGGGGTGCTCGTTTCTGGGTCCCATCCATCAAGCCAAGGTTGGTGTTTGTGGTTCGGTGGGGAGGCATCCTCACACTATGGCGTCGGTGAAGGTCTGTGGTAGTGGTGGGTGGGGCTTCGTGGAGCCGGCAGGTGGATCGGTGCCTCTGGCCGTGGACTTGGTATCGTTTGAGTTTTTGGCTCCGCGGCTGCAATCGGCAGTTACTAGGTCATGTTAATCCGGTCCACCGGGATTTGTGGGGACTGTAGGCGTGGACGCCTCTATGGTGGTGGCGCTGACCCTTGCTCTGTGGCTGATGCTGGGCTTTTCCTGTCGCGGTTAGTGCACCATGAAGCACGCGCTTGGCGATGTCTCGGGGCTTGGATGCCGGGGCGACGACCCTGGATGGCGGTTCACATGGTTTGCTCTCTGGCGGGCACCATGGCGGTGGTGGTGGCTATGTCTCTTGGTTGTGTGCGCGGCGAGAGCTATGGCGGCGAGTGACTCGGGCATGCTCTATCGTCTCTCGCAGTGATGGCCCTTCGATCCGGACCTAGGGATCTGATCTCGTTAATCTTATCCACAAGACCTCATGGTGGCACGCGTGGGTTGCCAAGTGAAAGCTCTGCGCTTTGGTGCCAACGACGACAGCGCTTGCGGCCGCGCCATTCTCTTCTTGAAGACTTCGTTGTCAGGTTCCTCTCTGTGTCTGGTTCCGAGTGAAAACCTTTGCCCTTAGGGAGTCGGCAGTGGCGACGTTTCGCGTCGTTATCCCTCTTGGGGGAGTTGTTGTGGAGCGTAGGTAGTGTAGGGTGTAGGATGGCGTTCTACTCAGTTCTTCCCGTTTTCTATATCGGTGGCGTAGTCGTGTGCGTCTCGCGTGATCCGGTTATCCGAGGATCGGCGTTGTATAAGGGCTTCACATCACTTTGTATCGTTTGGTTGTGTACTCTGGTGTGTGTTTGCTTTATATATAAAGCGGGACGAAAGCCTGTTTCGAGAATTTTTCTTAGTAGGCAGACTAATGTATAGGACTTTCATGACATATTTTTGAACACACAATAGAAGTATTAGCTTTGAGAACGAACTCTATATGGGAACAAACTTCCTAAAGATTTTGCATGCGTGTCTTTTCACGTAGGTGCTAAGGACGCACTACTACGAAAGTCCTCTTCTGCTCCCGAGCTCGATGAATTACAATCTGATTTTTTTTAAACTCAGAAAAAACATCTGTAGCAAACTTTTTAAGTGTTTTGGGCGCTTGAAAATTTTCATCATGAAATGACATTGTGGAATTCATGAAAAAAACCAGCACTCCAAAATGCTTTCGAAAATAACATTTTTGGGCAACGGTTTTTCCTTTTTTTTGTGTCATGACTTTCACGAATGTCATTTCATGACAATGTTTTGCAAGCACAAAAACATTTGTCAATGTTGGCCATATAAATAAATTCAGAATTGTTTGATTTTTTTATTTTTTTTATTTCATTGCTCATCAGGAAGCATTTGAGCTCGGGAGCAGATACTTCTCGTTCCTACTACTATCGGTTATGTTTCTGGAAAGGAAAAAAACATGAAATAGACATACCAACCATAGTATTGGATCTGTTTATGAAAGGCCAGTCCATTTGCTACCTCGTTTAAGCATTTTTTGCAATTTTCTTTTTCCTCCTATGGTTCTTAGGGTTTCCTTCCCGGGTTTCCTGTTTTGGTTTTCTCATTGTTACCATAGATTTCATTCACATGTTTTCTCTTTTCGTTTTATTTTTTTCCCTGTTAATTTTTCTGCTGTTCTATATATTTTTTCTATTCCTTTCCTAATTTATTTTCTAAAATATTAACATTTAAGAGAAAATTGAAAACATTGCACGGGCCTGTCCGGCCGCGCCCTAGTGGTTGCATCACCACTGACGCATGTGCCCAATAGTAGAAAGACCAAGGCTAGCCGTGACACGTGTCAACTGTACCACTACTTCAACATGTGCATCCTCAAAAAGAAACGAGGGAGCCTCAGACGTAGTCTAATTTGCAGGGGTAGACAAAGGTTTAGCACTACATAAGCGACTTGATGCCAACATTAGTCTCTGCTCTTTTGCTCTATCTCGTTCATCCAAACATTTCCCATTTATGCATGTAACGTTGACAGTTGCACGTGAGAAGTGTATAGCTAGATGACATTGAGCACTTATAATTCATAGACCAATCTTCATATACAAAAAATCATCACACATTACAGATAACAGAAGAGATGAAATACCCACATCTAGACATCCACGATGAGAACTTGTACATAAGCTGCAAGTCGCCATTGCTGTGCGGGTCAACATTTATTATGTAAAAAGTTCTATAGATATTTAGGAAAATTTTATTTTAAGTAAGTACGATGCTATATCCATGAAGTTCCAAACAAGAATGGGCCCACCAAGTAATTGTGAGCCACACTGAACTTGGACAAGGATGTATGAGCTGCACCAGGGAAGCCGAAATCAATCCACTTGGACAAGGATGTATGAGCTGCACCAGGGAAGCCGAAATCAATCCACTGACAGAGCATTAACCGCCAGTTACGACTTTGTTGTCCCCGGACACGACATGGTTGCTCCCTGATACAACATTATTGTTCCCAGTTACCCTATTGTTATTGCCGGATACAGTATTGTTGCTCCCAGTAACGACATGGTTGGTGTCAACTATGACATTGCTGCTCCCAGATGTGACTGTGTTGTTGCTCCCAGAAACATTGTTGTTATCCCCAGATATGACAGTGTTGCCGTTCCCAGATACAATATTGCCACTCCCAGATCTGACACTGTTGTTGGTCCCAGTAATGGTATTTGGTTGTTGTTGTTGGAGTGTTCTTCTATTGCTCTTCACATACAATAGCAAGTTAATGAAAGCAATACGTCCACAACGGTGAGGCCCTTGAGCAGTGTCAAACCCTTGGGTACCTCACCAACCAAATGAATTATTTGAGTGATCCAAGTACCTTCCCTGCGAAGCCCCGCCGCGCTTGGAGGTCGTCAGGGTGGCACGTGGCATAGGCCGCCGGCAGGAGAAACGCCAAGAAGGCGAGCAGCAGGAAGCATTTCGTCATGGACTCAGCTGTGGCCTGTGGTATGGTATGTATACACAAAGCATGGACTCAGCAAGAAACCAGTTTGGGATGCTGGTGATTCTCAAGTGCCCTTGGCAAAAACTGCTTGGGTGGTGCACCTCATCTTATACTCGTGCATGAGTGAATGTAACCATGCGTTGCAAGTACGTACGTGCTAGTCAGTGGACACAATAGTCAGCGTGCGTGCGGAGTGCCAATTCAAACTTTATTTTCTTGCATTTTTCATGCATGAGGTGCTGTCTGTCGACTGAAGAAATTGGTGGGTGGCATGGACCATGGACCCAAGGTGGCAGCTCCTGCTCCTCAGCTTCACTGCTCCTCAGCTTCACTGGTCCCGTCCCGTTGTCAGCGCGGGTTTTGAGGCTAGCAGTAGCGCGGGTGGCCGCGCTACTAATAAGGCGCTACAGCTAACTTATAGTAGTAACGCGGTCCTTACCCGCGCTACTACTGTTGATGATATCAACAGCGCTTTTTATGAACGCGCTACTATTACTTAGCTGTAGCAATTTCGCAGTCCCTCGCTATTGCTATATCTTTCATCATTTCCCCCCGTACCCCTTTCCCTTTCAGTTTCCCTTTCAGATGCTAGATACTAGGTACTGCTAGTAGATATCAAATTCATAAACCATTACTGGGTAGTACTCCCTTCGTTCCAAATTACTCGTCGTGGTTTTAGTTCAAGCCACGACGAGTAATTTGGAACGAAGTGAGTACTAGATAACAATTTCATGCATAGTCAACATGCATCCTCAAGCAGTACAAGGTCATATCAACGACGATCATCATATGTAGTTCTAGATGATATCAACGACGATCATCATATGTAGTTCTAGATGATATAGCCACACACACATATGTAGTTCTAGATGATATCAAAGACAATCATCATCCTCGAGCCTGGGCGGTTGGTGTTCCTGATAGTAATTAGGATGGCCTGTCCAACACGAAGATTCTTGCCATCGAGGAATTTCTTCCACCCAACCGAGTTTAAGTGTGTGCGACGGTTCGTGTCCACGCGGTAAGTACAGCTTGTGACGGAACCCCTTGCAGTAAGGCGTAGTCCAGCTGACACTAGTAGAAAAAGGGTCAAACGTGAAGCACATTAGTGCCAGTTTGTATTTGAGCTAGCACTAATGTATACATTAGTGCCGGTTCCAACGGCTACCTGGCCGCTTTCATTAGTACCGGTTCGTGGCGAACATTTAGCACCGGTTCGTGCCACGAACCGGTACTAATGAGAGTGGTGGCAGGATGTTGTCAGGCAGGTGCCCCTCCAGCCCCTTTAGTACCGGTTCTTGGCACGAACCGGTACTAAAGGTCGTCCTACATAAACCCTTCGTCCACCCGAGCTCGCTCTGTTTTTCCCCTTTCCCCTCTCCTCTCTGTTCTTCCCCTCTTCCTCTCGAGCTCATCACACATTTTGCCCAAAATTTGTCAAGATTTGAAGGCCCCCATCCATTCAAATGATGACAAAGGTTAGCAACTTTGTCCTTTCATCTCTCATTGCTAGATTAGCTCTTGCAATGCTTTATATAGTGATTAATTTGTGAGT
>NC_057794.1:573190559-573204503 GCF_018294505.1 Triticum aestivum
TGTGTGCTAGTATTTGATTTATATGCAATTTGAGGTCAAAAATAACACTTAGTTTGCATATGTAGGTGTGGTTTACTTAGTGCCTTCTAAATCTCCATTGTAGTCACCGTCGATCGCCCGCACCATCCCGTCGCCGGCACTACCTTGTGGTGAGCCTCTAGTTCATGAAATTTTATATAAAAATTGATGTTTGTGTGATTTGGATATAGAGTTACTCGTATAATTATCTTACCCGTACGTTGTTTGTTATACATATAGTGGCATGGTTTTGATATCCGTCCCCGTCAGCCCTAGTCCTTGTTATGATTCGGATGTGGTATGCATATTCTCTTTTAAAATTAGTTGCATTTCGTGTTTATGACGAATTATGCCCATCAAGTTGACATAGAAATTTTTTCTAGGAGGTATGTGAACCGGAAATTCCAACCGACCCTATTGCCGAGAGGTTAAATTTAGTTGAAAGAGAAAATGAGTACTTGAAAGAAAAATTGAAAAGAATTGAGGGGGAGAAGATGGAATTGGAGTTGCATGTTGCCGATGTCGTCGATGATCACAAGATGAAGATGGAGAAAATGCGCTTGAAGATTAGAAAGATTAGAAAATATGCCATCGATAGTGAGGCTTGGTATCATTATGCTGTTGGATCCATTGTTACCTTAGTTGCGATCTTGATCGTATTTGTTGTTGCATTTAAATGCTTTAGCTAGAGAGTTATTTGTTTGTTGCATTTAAGTGTTGTATGAACTTTATGTATGAACTTGTATTAATTTGGTCTATTCGGTGTTGTGTAATGAAGATGAGCCGGCAATGGATGTACGATGACCGATGCTCTCCCCAGTTCGTTGAGGGCGTGCATACTTTTCTGCTTGCGGCTGAGGCAAACAAGCGGGCGGATGGTTTTATGCCTTGTCCATGTGCTCGCTGTAAGAATGGTCACAATTACTCTACGTCAAGAACCATTCACGTCCACCTGTTTAAGTCCGGTTTCATGCCCCATTATAATGTTTGGACCAAGCACGGAGAAAGAGGGGTTATGATGGAAGACAATGAAGAAGAAGAGGACAACGACAGCTATCCTGGCCATGGGTTCCCTGAATACGATGATACAACAATGGGGGAAGAAGCTGAGCCGGTAATGCGGGAAGAAGCTGAGCCGGCAATGCGGGAAGAAGCTGAAGAAGAGGCATCAGATGAGCCCGTTGATGATCTAGGTCGGGCCATTGCCGATGCAAAGAGAAACTGCACAAGTGATTTGGAGAAGAAGAAGTTGCAGCGCATGTTAGAGGATCACAAAAAATTGTTGTACCCGAATTGCGTAGGTGACAAGAAAAAGCTGGGCACCACACTGGAATTGCTGCAATGGAAGGCAGAGAATGGTGTATCTGACAAGGGATTTGGAAAGTTGCTGGTAATGATAAAGGATATGCTTCCAAAGGACAACGAATTGCCCGAGAGTACGTACAAAGCAAAGAAGGTTGTCTGCCCTCTAGGGTTAGAGGTGCAGAAGATACATGCATGCCCTAATGATTGCATCCTCTACCGCAGTGAGTACGAGGATTTGAACGCTTGCCCGGTATGTGGTGCATTGCGCTATAAGATCAGCCGCGATGACCCTGGTGATGTCGAGGGCCGGCGCCCCAGGAAGAAGATTCCTGCCAAGGTGATGTGGTATGCTCCTATAATACCACGGTTGAAACATTTGTTCCAAAACAAAGAGCATGCCAAGGCGATGCGATGGCACAGAGAAGACCGTAAGAAAGACGGAAAGTTGAGAGTACCCACTGACGGGTCGCAGTGGAGAAAAATCGAAAGAAAGTACGGGAAGGAGTTTGCAGATGACGCAAGGAGCGTATGGTTTGGTCTAAGCGCAGATGGCATTAATCCTTTTGGGGAGCAGAGCAGCAACCATAGCACCTGGCCTGTGACTCTATGTTTGTATAACCTTCCTCCTTGGTTGTGCATGAAGCGGAAGTTCATTATGATGCCAGTGCTCATCCAAGGCCCTAAGCAACCCGGCAACGACATTGATGTGTACCTAAGGCCATTAGTTGAAGAACTCTTACAACTGTGGAATGGAACAGGTGTACGTGCGTGGGATGAGCACATGGGGGAAGAATTTGACCTAAAGGCGTTGCTGTTCGTAACCATCAATGATTGGCCTGCTCTCAGTAACCTTTCAGGACAGACAAACAAGGGATACCGTGCATGCACGCACTGTTTGGACGATACCGACAGTATATATTTGGCTAATAAGAATGTGTACCTGGGACATCGTCGATTTCTTCCGAGCAGGCATCCCGTAAGAAAGAAAGGCGAGCATTTCAAAGGTGAGGCGGATCACTGGACGAAGCCTCGCCACCGTACTGGTGCTGATGTACATGATATGGTCAAGGATTTGAAGGTGGTCTTTGGAAAGGGTCCTGGTGGACAACCTGTTCCGGATGACGCTGACGGACGCGCACCCATGTGAAAGAAGAAATCTATATTTTGGGACCTGCCCTATTGGAAAGACCTCGAGGTCCGCTCCGCAATCGACGTGATGCACGTGACGAAGAATCTTTGTGTGACCCTGCTTGGCTTCTTGGGCGTCTATGGGAAGACAAAAGATACACCTGAGGCACGGGAGGACCAGCAACGTATGCACGGAAAAGACGGCATACATCAGGGTCATGCAAGCTATGCTCTTACCAAAGAAGAGAAGGAAATCTTCTTTGAATGCCTGCTCAGTATTAAGGTACCGTCTGGCTTCTCGTCGAATATAAAGGGAATAATAAACATGGCAGAGAAAAAGTTCTAGAACCTAAAGTCTCATGACTGCCACGTGATTATGACGCAACTGCTTCCGGTTGCATTGAGGGGGCTTCTAACGGAAAACGTTCGATTAGCCATTGTGAAGCTATGTGTATTTCTCAATGCAATCTCTCAGAAGGTAATCGATCCAGAAATCATACCAAGGTTACAGAATGATTTGGTGCAATGTCTTGTCAGTTTCGAGTTGGTGTTCCCACCATCCTTCTTCAACATCATGACGCACGTCCTAGTTCACCTATGCGAAGAGATTAACATTTTGGGTCCTGTATTTCTACACAATATGTTCCCCTTTGAGAGGTTCATGGGAGTCTTAAAGAAATATGTTCATAACCGTGCTAGCCCAGAAGGAAGCATCTCCAAGGGCCGTCAAAATGAGGAGGTCATTGAGTTTTGTATTGACTTTATTCCTGACCTTAAGCCGATTGGTGTTCCTGAATCGCGGCATAAGGGCAGACTGGATGGAAAAGGCACGCTAGGAGGGGAACAAATAATATGTATGGACGGACATTCTCTCACTGAAGCACACTACACAGTTCTACAAAATTCCGCCTTGGTGGCTCCCTATATGGATGAACACAAGAATTTGCTACGCTCCAAACACCCGGAGCGGTCTGATGACTGGATTACACGTGAACAAACCAGGAGTTTCGCCAGCTGGTTGCAAGCACGTACCATGCATGACACCTCTATTGAAGATGACTTGTACTTGCTGTCCCAGTTACCATCTTCGAATATAATGACTTTCAAAGGGTACAAGATAAATGGTAATACATTTTACACGATCGCCCAAGATAAGAAGAGCACCAACCAAAACAGTGGTGTCCGCTTTGATGCAGAAACCAAGACGGGAAAGGAAACATATTATGGTTATATACAGGACATATGGGAACTTGACTATCGACGTGGTTTGAAGGTCCCTTTGTTTCGGTGCAAATGGGTCAATATGATACGAGGCGGGGTAACGGAAGACCCGTAGTACGGAATGACAACAGTGGATCTCAACAATCTTGCATATGCAGACGAACCATTCATCCTAGCCAATGATGTGGCACAGGTTTTCTATGTGAAGGACATGTCTACCAAGCCAAGAAAAAGAAAAGATAAGGAAGCAAATGCATCGTACGATGAGCCAAAGCGGCACATAGTTCTTTCTGGGAAGAGAAACATCGTGGGAGTGGATGACAAGACATACAAGTCAGAAGATTATGAAAAGTTTGATGAAATTGCTCCATTCACAGTGAATATTGACCCGAGCATCCCGTTAAATGATGAAGATTTTCCATGGCTACAACGAAAAAGGACACACGCGAAGAAAAAGTTTCACACCCAAAGATCTGGGATGTGATCGGCTTAACTATCACCACTTTCTTCTGTGTTTCACACCCAGAAGGGAATCTCTGTAATAGTTAGGGTAGCTACTTATGTGTTTTGGCATTTGAAACACAAAGAAATTTTATGTGCAAGCAAATTCTTTCATGCATTTACTGATTTTTTCAGCTAAATGACCCTGAAATTGAAAAGCATTTCAAATGAACTCAGAAAAGGATGAAAGTTGGCATGGTATCATAATTTCACCCACATAGCATGTGCAAAAAAGTAGAGAGGGTTACCGCAAAAACTGGATGCACTTCGCGTACAAAATGGACAATCTATTTCGAAGTATCAGGGTTTCGGACGAAAACTCATCCGTTACAAAGGCATTTCATTTTTTAAATAACCTAAGCATTACCAAATTGAATATAATGATAAAACACACTAATATTAAACATAAGAAAAAAGAATCACTGAAAAATCTATTTTCAAAGTTAAGTTATTCACAAAAATAAATAAAGCAAAAAAATAAGAAAAAAAAGCCCACCTACTGGGCCACAGCGGCCTGCATACGACTAGAAACCCAAATTCAAGTTGGACCAGGATGCAGGACCGCTAGCCCAGTAGGCCCAATAGGGCATCGCAGAAGAGGTAGGCCCAGAAGGCCTGCTTAAGAGAGGAGCTCGAGACAGCAGCAACGGCGGGGCTTATAAGCAGGTGCGAGTGCCCCTCGGCTAGCGAGGTGGGACTAAACTTTTGTGCCCCTCGCCTGGCAGCGCACACCCTTTAGTACCGGGTCGTGGCACCAACCGGTACTAAATGGGGGGCCTTTACTACCGGTTGGTTCCACGAACCGGTACTAAAGGGGGGTGCTTCCCGCCGCTTGGCCTGGCCAAAACAGGCCTTTAGTACCGGTTGGTGGCTCCAACCGGTACTAAAGGTGTCCCCTATATAAGAAACACTTCGAAAATTTTCAGTTTCTCATCTCCCACTTCTCTCTGTCGCCTCCCCATCCCGCGCCGTCGCCGCCCCTGTCGCGCCGTCCCCGTCGACTCCGCGACGCCCCCGTCCTCGCCGCGTCGTCCCCGTCGACTCCGCGGCGCCCCCATCGCCGGCCTGTCGCCGCACCGGCCCGTCGCCGTCCCTGTCGCTGCACCGGCCCGTCGCCGTCCCCCCGCTTCGCCATCGCCGTCGCCTTTGGATCGACCTCGCCTCACCGTCGCCGTCGCCTCGACCTTGCCCGCGCGCGCTGTGAGCCCCTCCCCCGGCTCCTCTCCTCCCTCCAATCGATCAAAGCCACACCGCGCGCCGGCGCCGACCGTAGCGCACACACACGCGCGCGCACACACACACACACTACATGCACACACAGACACACACTACACGCACACACACACACACAATTTTTCTGTTTTTAGCTTTTAGTTTTTTCTGTTTTTCTGTTTTTCATACAAAGTTTTAGATGAATTAATTAGTTAGATTAGATTAATGTCAAATAGTATATAGAAATGTTAGTTATAATATATATAATGTCAAATGTTATAGAAATGTTAGTTATATAGAAATGTTAGAAATTTTGGAAATGTTAGTTTTAGCTAGCTAGATGAATTAGATTAATTTCAAATTGTTAGACGATGATCGATGTTTTTTTAGTTTCTTATATTTTTAGTTATAAAATTTAGAATTTGCATATATGAAATCATCACAATCCATCATTTAAAAAATGTTACTTTACTTTTGCGGCATATAGTATTTGTTGTCGACGATGCCCGGCCCGCATCCTCGCCGTCGACACGTCCGCCACGACGTCCAGCTGACCCATGTCCGGGACTGGGCTCCGCTGGGCTGGCGCTGGGAGGTGCTGCCTGGAGGGGCGCGCCGCTTGATGAGGAACCCGACCCCGGGTCCCGTCGTCGACCCTGATCTCGTTTGGTGGCGTTCGCGTGGGCCAGTTTCGGTACGGAGGGAGCCGGCCCCGCCGGAGGTGGTACGTCGTCGTGTCAGGGAGGAGGACGAGCACGTCCATCGCTACATGGTTGCGTTAGAGGGCGGCAGATTCTCCAATACCTGACAGTTTCTTCAGGGATCTCACTTCAGCTATGATCCTGTGAGGGTTCCTTCTCTTTGGGTGTCCACCGCCCGCGCCGCAGGAATCGCGAGTGTCCTAGATTCTTCTGTAGTATTCGATCTTTATTAGCTACCTAGTATTTAAGTCTCAAGCTAGCTGTAGTGATCCTTTTGATCAATCATTACCTGTAATTATCCTCGCTATATTCTTTTCTGTGGTATTATGCAGGATGAAGATGTATGAAATGAGAAAAGGTGGACGCTATGGCATTGGGTTCATTGACCCAAACACCGTTAATGAATACACATGGAAAATGAACAAGTATTATGAAAAGCAAGTAGAGGACAGCATGCTAGAGTTCTTGAAGCGCCTCAAATACAATGAAGATATACTACTTCCTTACAACTTTGAGTGAGTCACACTGTCTTGTACTACAAATTCTCTGTTTTTGCCTACTAGCTAGCTACATGTTTTTGCTTACATACGCCCGCTTAATTAAGACATGCAAACGTGTGTGCATGCAGATTTCACTGGATCTTGTGTATCATTAAAGTTGACGCCGGAACAGTTGAAATACTGGACTCACTACTCAAAGCAAATAGTGACTACAACATCTTGTATGGGATAGTCAACAGGTAATTTCAATCATTATTAACTATATATCTCGGCATATTTAGTTCGTCATTTCATGATATGAACTATTTAATAACCCCTTTATTCATTTTCTTTGTCGGCGGGCAGGGCTTGGGCAAGGTTCATCAGCGTCACGGAAGGCGAATGGAAACCACAGCTGAAATGGTTTCGATCCAAGGTAAGTAATTAAGTAGTACTAGCTAGCTAGCTAGCTGCCATCTCTTTAATTATCATGCTTGATTCATTATTATCTGATCAAATTAAATTCCATTCTCATAATAAAGGCCCTGAAGCAGGCGCAGGGGACTGATCTGTGTGCATTCTGCGTTTGCGAGAACATTCGCATGATGGCGTCCGAAAGGAGCAGATCTCAAAGACAGGAATGGGTACGCTTGTCAAAACACTATTCACAATTTTTACACCATTATCGATATCTAGTCACACAACTAATACACATGCATATTGATCTCCTTCTTAACAGTTCAAAGAGGTGCGGGACAAGCTCCTAGAAACGGAGCGCTTAGAAGCACTTCAAGAGGAAATAGCGGGATTTTTGCTCGACCAGGTCATAAATCCGAAGGGAGAATACTATTACCCGCTACCGCCCCCATCGAACAGGTCATGAACCACTTCCAATTGCCATCGTGCTCCGAAGGCACCAATTAGGCTAATGCCACTGGCTTCGAAGGCAACATGCATATGTAGGAGAAATTGTATATAGCTATACATGTGTGTATGTGTAAATTAATATGGTGGTTTGTGAGACATTGATGATATATATATGATTGGTTCTACTAGAAATTCTATTTATATATATATATATATATAAATATATATATATATATATATATGTATAACGTGTACAATGTGTAGTACCGTAAAATACCAGCAAACGAAAAAGAATTAAAATGGAAAACACAAAATTAAATGAAAAAGAAATCATAAAACCAAAAAAAAACCCAAACATTTTAGTACCGGTTGGTGTTACCAACCGGTACTAAAGGGCTCCCGGCCCCCGGAGCTGGCTCGTGCCACGTGGTTTCCCTTTAGCACCGGTTCGTGCTGAACCGGTACTAACGGGGGGGCCTTTAGTGCCGAAATGTTAGTGCCGGTTCCTAAACCGGCACTAATGGGCCTTACGAACTGGTGCTATTGCCCGGTTCTGCACTAGTGTGAGCCTTCTTCATCAGGCTCGATACTATAACTCACAGATATGCTCTTTGCCAATTTCTGAATAAGAAAAACATTTCAATTAATAAATAGCCTCGCAAATAAGTACATATGGATTATCTACACTATTAATAGTTTCCTTAGGTTCTACACTAATATGTATGTGATCGAACTCTACACTAAAACATATCATCGACTAGATTCCACACAACATACCATATCATTGGACTGTACACTAAGTATTTCATCGGATAATTTGCATTTGTAAGTATAATATATCATAACATGTCGATCAACCATGGTATTTGTCAGGCGGGTCACGAATAGCACCCCGACAAAGTCAGCACGTGGCGTAATTATGTCCCACAGGTTGGACACCTCCTCCTCGTTCAGCCTTGTTCTTTGAGCTATGATGGCTTCATGAAGTGGGTCCTCATCATCTTCATCGAGTGGGTCCTCATTATCTTCATCATCTTCATCATCTTCCACCAGGTTGAGATAAATGACAGCCAGCTTGGGTCTTTCTGCTCTGAAGGAGAAGCTGATCAACTCACCACCAGTAAGACGCATGCGAGCGACGAAACAGGTCAATCCATCTCCTCCAATCTGCGACATATTGCGTCCTTTCTCGACCTCCATAGTGTACAGCCTCCCAGGAGTCTCAAATGTCACAGTGTCTCCTGTCAGCTTGTTGAATTTCAACCTCACATTGCATGGGACGCTCTGTGTAAAATAAGCAAAATGACACAATGCAGTAATGCCAACAGTAAAAATAAAATAGTTATTACATTTCATCTAATTTCTTAGCGCCACATGAAAAAAACCTGGCTGGAAGTAGATGCTGAACAGCTTGCCAGTTGCAAGGCTGCTGGCGCACCTTGACTTGCACAGTCGACATAGTGGTGGTGGTGGTGGCGCCATTTTTCCGAAAGCAATATGAGCAAAGGATTAACGATCCACTTCATAGGAAAGAAAATTAGTAGCATGAGATATTTTTGGTTCTTCCGCGAGAAGCAATTTGATGGACAATTATAATCCTAAGATCTAGTAACATATTAAATGACAAGGTACCACCTTATTTTGCCAGAAAGTAACTTATTAAAAAAACAAAACCAACTACGTACCTATCCATGTACAGAAAAAATAACAATAAAATGGTGCATACTAAATCAACTAAATGAACTAGCCTACTAAATCAACTAAATCAAAATGTTCTAAATCAACTAGCCTACTAAATCAACTAAATCAAAATGTTCTAAATCAACTAAATCAACTAGCCTACTAAATCAACTAAATCAAAATGTTCTAAATCAACCAGCCTACTAAATCAACTAAATCATATCAACTAAATCAAAATGTTGCATATGAACTAGCCTACTAAATAAAAATGTAGCAAGCAGGAGGGAGAAGGAGGGGCGACTCGAGGAGGGAGAAGAGAGTAGGACGGAGGAGGAAGGCGGAGCGAGGAGGGGCCGGCCGGCGGCCAGTGGAGGGAGGACGGAGGAGGAAGGCGGAGCGAGGAGGGGCCGGCCAGCGGAGAGTGGAGAGGGAGGACGGAGGAGGAGGCCGGTACCGAGTCCAGCAAGGAGGAGGAGGTGACGGCGGCGCAGAGGGAGGAGGGGCGACGGGGGAGGACCGTCGCGGGGGATTGAGAGGGATCCAGTGAGTGTGTGACTGTGAGTGGATCGGATAGAGGAGATGGGGGTGGGAGATGGAATGGCTTAGCAGTAGCGCGCTATAAAGAAAGACACTACTGCTAAACTACCTAGCAGCAGCGTCTTTCACAAAGAAGCGCTACTGCTATGTGTCAGCATGTAAAAAGAGACTTAGTTCAATGTATCAAAAATACATTGATCATCAACGATCTTTTTGTGTACAATCTGATTTGTCAATATGAGTCCTCACCGGTTTAGGAACAGGTGAAGACTCATATTGCAGCCACAAATTCTACACATAGAGTTCAATGAAGACCAAGTGCTTGTCAAAGTTTGAGAAGTAACATATTTAAGGTGGTAGAAACTCTCTTCACAGAGCGAGGTGGGACTAAATTTTTGTAGTAAACTTAGCAGTAGCGCTTATTGGCGAAATGCGCTGCTACTATGCTACGTAGCAGTAGCGCCCGTCGATATAACGCGTTGCTGCTATAGCTAGCCTTGCGCCGGCCTTGTGGGAATTATAGCAGTAGCGCGTCTTTGAGCGGGTGCGCTACTTCTATATTTATTTGAGCAGCGAGTTATTCTTGAGCTCGCTACTGCTAATTAGCAGCAGCGCCTTATTTTAAAGTGCGCTACTGATAAGATTCTGTGTGTAGGCTTTTCCCTAGTAGTGGAGGTGTGTCAACCATCAGGACCTCCGCCGCGGGGTTGCTGCTGTCGCACTCAGACAGGGTCTCGACGGAGACAGTTGAACATGCCGTAAAGAGATTCGTCGGGCTCGATTGCCGTGACTTGAGGGGTGGCCGACTGATGCGCCACCGCATGCTTCACCCACTGCTGTAGCTGTGACCGACCGGGTCGCTTGTGACGGCGAACAGCAGGGAGTGAAGATGCCGCGGGGGCCGACCGATACCGAGTCAACGGCTGCAGCAGAAGGACACTGCGAACGCACCCACGGACGGGGAGCGCCTCGACGTCGAGAGGAGCTTCCTGAAGCCAAGAGGAGTCGTTGGCGATGAAGAGGAGCGTGCCGAGACGGATCTTGTGGCCCTCAGCCAAACCTCCGCCGGAAATCATGATGAACGGACTCAGAGAAATCGCAATGTCACCGGAAAGTCACTAAGACACCTGCCCCACAGTGGGCGCCAACTGTCGTGGTTCTAAGTCCGACAGTAAAGTAGGGGGTAGGAATGTAGAGGCAAGATCCTAGCTACGGTGAGATTGTGCACGCAAGATGTACGAGTTCAGGCCCTTCGCGGTGGAAGTAACAGCCCTACATCTCGGTGCCCAGAGGCTCGGTCGATTGGATTATGCGTGATGTTACAGGGGTGCGAACCCCTGTCCCAGAGGAGGGGGTGGATTATATAGAGTGCGTCAGGACCCCAGCCATCCCCCGTTACATAGGGTTCAATGTATATAATGATGAGGTGTTACTGGTAACGCCAGTAATAAACTCAGATAAGTGATCATTAATGTTGCGGAGTGAATGCCTGACCGTTGCTATCTGGAGTGACTTTAGACCTTCTGTACTCCGAGTGGTTTCTTGTGCTGTCGAGTGATGGTATGCTTGGTCGAATGGAATTGGGGTATCCGAGTGGAGGCGTTGGTCGAGTGAGCATGCACTCATGTGATTCCAGTCGGTTTGAACTTGTTGTCCTTTGACTCTAGGGCAGTGTCCTTGGGAGGGGTGCTTAGATCAGATCTATTGCCCTACCCTAGGTACACAACATCGTCACGCGGGGAAAGGCAGGGGAGGGTGCCGCCCCATTCCTTTCTCCCATGAGGAGGGAAAGGCAGGAGGGGCTAGCCCTCCCACCTTTCCTTCACTAGGGCCGGCGGCCAGGGAGAGGGTGCGCCAGCCCACAAGGAGCTAGTGTGTGCCTCCCGTTGGCCCATTAGGCCCATGTAATTCCCGTAGGTCTCCTGGAACCCCTTCTAGTGACCCGATGCATACCCGGTACATCCCGAAACCTTTCTGGTGACCAAATAACATCGTTTTATATATCAATCTTTATCTCCGGACCATTCCGGAGCTCCTCGTCATGTCTGTGATCTCATCTAGGACTCCAAACAACATTCGGTCACCAATTCACATAACTCATATAATACTATATCGCCAATGAACGTTAAGCGTGCGGACCCTACTGGTTTGAGAATGATGTAGACATGACCAAGACGCCTCTCCAGTCAATAACCAATAGCGGAACCTGGATGCCCATATTGGTTCCTACATATTCTAAGAAGATCTTTATCGGTCGAACCTTTATGACAACATACGTAATTCCCTTTGTCTGTCGGTATGTTACTTGCCCGAGATTCGATCGACGATATCTTCATACCTAGGTCAATATCATTACCAGCAAGTCTCTTTACTCGTTCTGTAATACATCATCTGGTAACTAACTCCTTAGTTACTTTGCTTGCAAGCTTCTTGTGACGTGTATTACCGAGAGGGCCCAGAGATACCTCTCCGATACACGGAGTGACAAATCCCAATCATGCTCCATGCCAACTCAATAGACACCTTCGGAGATACCTGTAGAACATCTTTCTGATCACCGAAATACGTTGTGACATTTGATAGCACACAAGGTATTCCTCCGGTATCCGGGAGTTGCATAATCTCATGGTCGAAGGAATATGTATTTGACATTAAGAAAGCAGTAGCAATAAACTGAACGATCATATGCTAAGCTAATGGATGGGTCTTGTCTATCACATCATTCTCCTAATGATGTGATCCCGTCATCAATTGACAACATATGTCCATGGTTAGGAAACCTTAACCATCTTTGATCAACGAGCTAGTCTAGTAGAGGCTCAATAGGGAGACGGTATTTGTTTATGTATTCACATATGTATTTAAGTTTCCGATCAATACAATTATAGCATGAATAATAAACCTTTATCATGAATAAGGAGATATAATAATAACAACTTTATTATTGCCTCTAGGGCATATTTCAGTAAATATACAAAAAATAGAATGTCAAACGACAAAAAAATCAAGATTGGTTCACGCTGAAACTGTACTAGATGAGGGTGAAAAAATTTCATTCAACGTCAACCATGGATCTTGCAAAAGAAAAAAAATCAACTATGAAGCTATGTGTTTTTATGTATGAGAAATCAAATGGTACATGCTAAAAAAGGAATACTTCATGATATCCATGAAAAAAATGAATAACACGTTTGTGTAGACAAGATTTCAAATTCTACAGATTCTATTGCTTAATGATTTGCATCTAGTTCTATATGGAACGCCTGAACTCCATAATGTTTATTTTAGTGAATATTCTGTTTTAGTAATGGAACAACAGTGCTACAAATCGGAATCCCTGCTCCGGACTTGACTTGGTTGATTCATTCTGGAGACTAATTGTTCTAATGTGCATGCATATTTGTGTGGGCAATAGGTTTTCACTGGTTGATTTGAAGCGAGAAACACTCCTGAGTTATTAACTTTTTCCTTAGTTTTAAACTTCTAAATATAAGGAGAGGGGCGAACAAAGTGGCACACGAGATTGCCAAGTTTTGCTCTGGTGTTCAATCTGATGCTATATTAGAGGGTTCTGTTCCTCAATGTGTGGTGTCTTGTGTAACAGATGATTGTAATTCTCTTTATAGTTAATATATGGGTTGTTTTACAAAAAGCACATACTAAAAAAGAAATACTTCCATGCTCTCCATGAAAAACGAATGACATATATTTGAAATTCTTCAAATTCTATGGCGCTTCAAGATTGGTGCCTTATATTTTTATATGGAATTATATAAACACCATTTTTTTGAACGCACAATATTTTGTTTTAGCAATACCCCTGCCCCCTTCCCCTGTGGCCATGTGCCCATGCCCGCATGATATTAACTTGGCCCCTAGGCTGTTTTCTTGTCTACAAGAGAAAACAACATGATTGCACCTAGAGACAAAGTTGACCTTGGGGTTGCATATACCATTTTTTTGGTGGAGAGCTATCAAGATGAGGCTCCCCTCGACGTCTGACAGACCTTTCATCTATAGGCGCTCCATTTCCGTTTCACAGTGGGTCTTGCGCGCTAGCACCAATAGAAAAACGGGCATTATCAGCGGCCCCCAAAGATGGTTGTGTCCCCATGTTCCAAATCCGCCTGTAATATTCCATCGAAGGTGGTTATTTCTTTGGTCGAGGAGGTTGAAATTTGAAAGCGCCTATAGTAAACATCAAAGGCGGTTGTGATTTTGAAACCGCCTATATTTAAAAAAAATGGAGGCAGTTTTTGAAATGAAACCACCTGTGGTACTTCCACCACTTATAA
>NC_057794.1:573204814-573205037 GCF_018294505.1 Triticum aestivum
CTCACATTCTCCACTCCTACTCAAAGAAACGAATCTTCCGTCACAACATCTTCAGCATCCACATCCAGATAGGGTAATGGGGTAAGTGGGCTAGTGCCCACCACTAGCTTCGCCAGCAAGCCACATGGACAACCACTTGGAGGAGTCATTCCTGCCGATGCTGCCCGATCTATCGCCGCATTAGTTGTGTCAACATCTGGGCAAGGCAGGGGGTAACTGTGTC